>NW_026899216.1:0-75626 GCF_033153095.1 Gastrolobium bilobum
TTCAGCATAAAGATTATCAAGACATAATTTATATAATCCATCACATAAAGTACCATTACCAATCAAATGATTGTGCTTGTACAAACTGAAACTACCACTACCAAATTTAAAAGAGTATCTAGCAACATCAAGTTTGGAAATTGAAACTAAATTCCTAGATATACTAGGTACATAAAGAGTTTCACATAAATCCAAATGAAATCCACTGTCGAGAATTAAACGGTAAGTCCCAACAGCTTCCACCAGAACTTTCACTCTATTGCCCATAAGGACAAACTTTTCATTTGGCTTTGTGGTTTGGGTCATAAGAAATCCCTGCATTGTATTAGAAACATGAGTAGTACAACCAGAATCAATCCACCAAGTATTATAAGGAACTTCAGCCAGGTTTGATTCATAACATACATAAGCACTAGGCTTACCTTTCTTTTCGAACCAAGCCTTACGTTTCAGGCAATCCTTTTTGAAATGCCCTTCCTTTTTACAGAAATGGCACCTCATCTTTGCATTACTTTCCTTTTTGTGGATTTTAGAAGAAGATGCCTCATTCACTTTAAGGGGTCCTCCTCCTCCTTTCTTCTCATGCTTCTTTCCTTTATTCTTTTCAGCTCCTTGATGCTTTACATAATTGATAGAATGAGCTCCCTGATTCTTAAGTCTGGTTTCCTCCTGAACTAACATACTGTGCAATTCATGCACATTCCATTTGTCTTTCATGGTATTATAGTTCATTTGGAAAAGACCATACTCAGACGGTAATGAGTTCAATACGAACTGCACCAGGAAGTTCTCATCCACATCCATTCCCAATGCTTTCAATTTTGCCGCAATGCTTGTCATTTCAATAACATGCTCATGCATAGTACACGAACCATCAAACTTCATGGTGGTCAGTGTACTCATAAGTGTCCCAGCAAGAGACTTATCAGCGGTTTGGGAGCGCTTTTCCACAAGTTTCATCATTTCGATGGCACTTTCAGTTTGTGGAAGAGTTGACTTAATGTTGCTTGCTATGCTCATTTTCATGTACATCAAACTTAATCTGTTGGATCTTTCCCAGTTCTTAAAATGGTCCCTTTCATCCTCAGTGCTTTCAGGAGTAATAGCACCAGGTTCCTCTTCTCTAAGAGCCATATCCATATCCATTACCCAAGGTAAAATTGGATTTGCTCTTTCCCTTCGGAGAAGTTCAGCCCATTAAAAACTGTAACAGTTGAGAACATGGAATGTGTAGCAACAGGTAGTGCAAGGAATAATATTTAAACATTAATGCTTTGAGTCATACATGTCACATACTAACATACTTCACAGATTCAACTATACTAACTTCAATGCATATCAATGTTCGCCTTTGGGGATCCATTAACATACAACATTAACTATAATGATGCCATATAAATTTCACATAATTTGGCAATGATGCATACCCCTATCATAATTATTTGTCATCTTTGGATGTCCAAATGTGAGAAAATATGCCAACAATACCAACATCTATGTTCATTTTATAAAACAAATAATCAACCTTTGGGTTGATCCCTAACTGTCCTATAATAATGAACTTCAATATACCACAACATGAATAATTATATCATACTATTCACAGCATCACAATCATGGTAATTGAAATAAAATTCATAATATTTGAAATTAAAATAACTCTTCAAGATTTGGCCACTTTGGTGACTAACAAATCTACCATAATTAATTTCAAAATTTTAATATTTCATAAACAATAATAGAATTAAATTTTCACATTTAATTTTAATCCAACCACATCACATAATCATTCACGGTTTAGAATGAAAAAAAAAAATATTCATACAGTACTAAAAGCCGATTCAATGAGTACCTAAACTATTATGATCTTCTTATTATACTTTAATGAAAACCACGATTAGCTTTTATTACTGTATGCCTTCTATTAAATAAGAACGAACACAGCATTCAAGAAAAGAAAAATCGTACGCTTCGTTTCCGTAATTTTTTCTTCTTTCTTTCTCCATGATTCACGATTAATTGATTCAAAAATATCAAGTAATCCAACAATGATGCACGATTACCGAAAAGTCATATATTTCTTCAAACCAATATGAAACAGCAATCTTTATATAAAACTTCTTATATTACAAATGTTATTCCATTACATGGACACAAAAACCGAGACAAGAAATATATCTCAATGTTGATCATAAATGAAGAAATACCATTCTCGATTTTTCTTCCAGCGACCAAATTCATATGCTCTCGGTTAAATTTCAAATGCTTTATCCATTAACACAAAAACTGAGACAATTAATTGCTTTTCATGATTCATGGTTAGTAATTCAAATCCTTTATATTGGACACAACATCGAAAATGCAGATGAACTTTAATTCAAAATTAATGCAACTTTCATCCAATAATTCAACGAGAAATATCGATTTGACAGTAATTTTATATTCAATGATGATCATGAACTTTCAAAACCTAACTTTTCATGAATTAAGAATTCATTCATAATTGTTATGGAAAAACACAAATTCTTAAACACACGCTTTGATACCACATGTAAGCAATTTAATCAGTAATTCATGATTTATGTTCAACAGTAATCAGTCAAGAACATGACATAGGATCTTTAGAATTCATGAGTTTCACATAAACATACATTTGTCTATAATTGCGGAAGATCTTTAACAGTAGAATGTTTTCTCTAAGCCTTAACCCTTTCACCGTTCTTGTATCTTCTTTGATAGGGATAGGATACAACTTTTCTAGGCAGACTCAGAAGGACGTTTGTTTTCTATTAGATACCCTTATATGAAAATTGATCATATAAATTATTATATAACTGGCCTATCACAGTTATTTCTAATTAACTTCCCTTAATGCGAAACGTCAAAACGTCAATTACCATTAATGTGAAACGTTACCATAATGCAAAACGTTAAAACATCAATTATCATTAATGCGAAACGTCAATTACCATAAAGCCTCTTTTATTATTAATTAAACCAATTGACACACGCTACACATGAGACACAACTAGTTTTACATAATATACATAATATAACCAACTGAAAATGTCCTTTAACTACAATAATATACAAATGTGGAAATAAATATAAAACATTAAATATGGAGAATCATAATCATACAAAGTTGGAAATAAATATAATATTTTTATTTTCTACAATTAATTTTAAATGCGAACTTCCTTTATCCCATCCAAAACGACGTAATTTTTAAGTGACTGCATCAATACTTATATACAGTCGCATTACAAATCATTTTATATATATATATATATATATATATATATATATATATATATATATATATATATATATATATATATAAATTCTTTATCTTTAAGATTTTTATCCTCATCTGGTTTAGACAGAGTATTTTCCATACTTGTTCCTGTTGATTCTTCATTTTGTAATTGAAGAAGGATGTTCTGATGAGTTTGTTGTTGTTCATTTCTCATCCTACAATCATATATACTTCTAATACATGTTAAAATGTTAACATAAAGCTCAGATAAATAACAGACCTTTAGCAAGGAGATCAGCAATCTCTTTTGACAAAAGGCAAGAAGTTCACCACTCATTTGAATTGGACGAGCTTTGGTTGGGATTTGCCTTTCATTAAAATCCTTTTCATAGGGAAGATCTACGATATGTTTTTTCCTTTGCCAAAAAGCATTCAGAAGATCAGAACAGATTGTATTTTGGATTTGTTCAAGCAAAACTTTGATCTTTTGTTGAACTTCAGGTATATATATATATATATATATATATATATATATATATATATATATAGAGAGAGGGAGAGAGAGAGAGAGAAACTCTTTAAAATAGAATTATCTTTGAAATAAATAAATATAAATATAAATATCCTCAAATTTTAACAAATTCAAATCACCATGTACTTAAATTCAATCAATATATATATATATATAAATAGAATTATCTTTGAAATAAATAAATATAAATATAAACATCCTCAAATTTTAACAAATTCAATCATATATATATATATATATATATATATATATATATATATATATAAGCATCTTTATGTATATAATATAATGGATTCAAATTCACATCTTGCGATTTTTCTTTGATTAGCGAACTAGTTTGGTGAACTTGTAACTTTATTTGTCACGTTTAGGTTATTAGCTAAGGAAAGGGCTTTGGACCTCAACTTTGTAACCCTGATTACAAACTTAAGGTAAAGTGGATTTTCTCTCTTCTTGAATTAAATGCACAATAATCTATAACATCTTGAAGACGTGCATTATTCATCATTTGTGATGATAGGTTACTTGATTATGTTGCTATCAAAACATATACTACTGCCTAGTTTTTTCTATTTTCTGTTTATGCACCCACGTTATTGTCTTGCAATGACTGTAAAAGTGCTTTTTATTGGTTGAATTTTATTGACATTTTTTATCAGTTTTGGTGTATGCACCTTGTTTAATTTGAGTCTGGTTATCTTGGAATGGGAAGTAATGATAAACCCTTGGTTTACCATGTTTTTAGGCTTAATTATGTTTGATATATATAATGAATTGCATGGGAATTAGGGTTTTATACTGTAAAGTCACAATAATTAATATCTTGCTAACATGTTATCATAATTCTTATTTTAAGAGATTTTTGACACCTATTATGACTCTTTGGAATCAAAAGAAGACATCAAGTTGAGTTGGAGCCTCAAGGAAACAAGATTTCAAGTGTGTACCAGCTATAAGAGGACGTTTTGGCGTCCATGAATCATGTTTAAATGCTCAAGATGAAGAAAACACCAAAATCCACTGGAGGAGAGCGTTTTAGCGCCCAACAGAGCGCTAAAATGCCCTGACAACATCAATTTCCCTTAGAAGAGCATGTTTTAGCGTGCAATAGCACGCTAAAACGCCCAGAGGCAGACAGCAATACACATCAAGCACGTTTTAGCGCGCAAACAACACGCTAAAATGTCCATACGCGGTCAAAGCAAGTCCAGGAAAAGATTTGATCAAGATATGTAGCAGGATTCTATAAGATACAAGGAAGAAACACATCAACCTTGATTGAGATAAGATATAACTCCAAGAACAAGATGTGATGGAAGATCACAACAAGATTTAAAAGCTCAAAATCGTCAACCAATCTCCAAGATATCAAATGCAAAAAGGAAACAAAGATGAAATCAACCACAAATCTGATATGGATTCATTGGAGATTTAATGAAGAATACAACCCCAAAAAGCTATAAATAAAGAGCCTGGTGTCAAGACCAAGACACCAATTCAGAACCAATTCACAATTCTAGAGCATTACACCAAGACGGAAGGAGGAATCCTGTTGTGGAGCGCTGGAACACTGAGGAACCAAGTCAACATCACACCAATGGAGGCTTTGGGTTCTTTTTTCTTTATTATTTCTTTTCAATTCAGTATGCTAGAGTAGTCTTTTATGTAGTTAAGGGTAGATGGAACCAATTGAATCTTTATGTTTATGAATTAAATTGTCTCTGAATCCTGTTCTTTTTATAATTGAATAAATTATCTGTTTTTAATGCTTTCTATGAGTTTGTTCCTTATAGAATGTGTTAGGTTATCACCTAACAGAGAAGAGAAGAGATTTAGAAAAGAAGAACACAATGATATTATTCAGATTATTCCTGTTTTCACAACAATTGCTATTTTATACATCAATGAAAGAGCCACGTAATCTCACTAACTTCTGTAACTATACACCTGTAATGTAAAAAGACACCTGTCACTAATCAGCCTATACATGTAGTTGACTAGGCTAGATACTCATTCAATCTAATCGAATGCCTCTTCTCTCGTTTAGACAATCTTCTTGTAACAATCCTTCCATCTTCCAAAACCACCTTGTCCTCAAGGTGCAAGTTTGGATAGCAGCTCTTGAGATGGTCCTCTTCTTCCCATGTGGAATCTTCGGGAACTGAGTTTGTCCATTGAACTAAGTATTCCTTTCGTGGCCTACCCAAAACCAGTACATCCCTAGCAGCCAACACAGCCAAAGGCTCTTGTACAGGTCTGTTCGCGATAGTGAATGGAGGAATAGGAATCGGTTGAACATTATCCTCTCCTCTAAAAGGCTTAAGAAGGGATACATGGAAAGTTGGATGAACTTTACACTCCGGAGGTAATTGTAAGTGATATGCAACATCACTGATCTTCCTGATTATGGAATAAGGTCCAAAAAACCTTTTAGACAGCTTGTGATTAGCTCTCCTCTCTACTGATGTTTGCCTATACGGTTGTAACTTCACCCAAACAAGATCACCCACCTCGAATAAATGTTCTCTGCGTTTTTTATCGCTCTGTATCTTCATTCTGTTCCTGGCCTGCTCTAAATGTAACTTCAGCCTAGAAAGAACCTCATCACGCTGAGTTAACATGGATTCCACAGCCTCTGTTTTCACCAAACCACGAGGGTAATGAGGAATTTGTAGAGGAGGTTTGCCAAAAGCTGCCTGATATGGGCTCATTCCAATGCTTGAGTGCACACTGGAGTTGTAATGAAATTGGGCCCAACCAAGCATCTCAGACCAACAATGAGGCTTCTCATGGCAAAAAGCACGTAAATATTGTTCCACGTACCTATTGGTCACTTCGGTTTGTCCGTCGGATTGAGGATGATAAGCGGAACTCATATGCAAGGTTGTACCACTCAATTTGAACAATTGAGACCAAAACCGACTTACAAATATTGGATCCCTATCGGTTACTATGGAACATGGGAATCCATGAGTGTGAACCACCAATTCACAAAACAATTTAGCCACCACAGCTGCTGTGAAAGAATTGGATAAACGACCAAAAAATGAAAACTTGGAGAGTCGATCCACAATGACTAAAATGGTGGTATAACCCCTTGATAATGGCAGCCCAACAATGAAGTCCATTGACAAGTCTTCAAATGTGCCATCAGGAATAGGTAGCGGTTGTAATAGACCTCCATACCTTGCTGCTTCATACTTCACTTGTTGGCAAACAATACATTGACTTACATAGGTCTTCACATCCCTACGCATGGAATTCCAATAAAAATTTGCTGATAGCCTCAACAAGGTGCGCAAGACACCAGCATGCCCTCCAATAGGTGTTCCATGTGCCTCACGAATTATTGTAGGAATCAAGGAGGATGTTGAACTCAAAAAAAATCTATTCTTATGGAATAGGATACCATTTCTCACCGTCAAGTAAGGAGGGGCTCACTGGTCCAAAACAATTTGCTGATGGTGATGCAGCAAAAATGGGTCCTCTTTGTTCTGTTTTATCACTTCATCCAGCACACTAAACACAGGTTCAGAGACTAAAGCATTGATGGCTCCATCTTCATGCATTCGGGACAATGCATCAGCTACAACGTTAGCTTTGCCAGCCTTATACTCAATTTTAAAAGTATAACCCAACAATTTACATAAGTATTTCTGCTGTTCATTGGTCTGAATGGTCTGAGTAAGCAATTCTTTGATACTTTTATGGTCTGTCCGAATTACAAATGAAGATCCCAGGAGATATTGCCTCCAGCGTTTAACAGCAGAAGTGATTGCATAAAGCTCCCTCACATAAGTGGATTCATTAGCCATTCTCGGTCCTAGCTTCTTGCTGAAGAAGGATAAGGGTCTTTCTTGCTGCAATAAAACTGCACCCACTCCATTAGTCGAAGCATTTGTCTCAATTACAAAGGAAGAGGTGAAATCAGGTAAAAGTAAAACAGGGATACCTGACATAGCCTCCTTCAGACGTTGAAATGCATGAGAAGCTTCCGCTGACCACTCAAATCTTGCTGATGCTCTCAATATGTCAGTTAGTGGAGTAGCTATCATTGCATAATTGCGCACAAAACGTCGATAGTATCCTGTGAGTCCCAAGAATCCTCTCAGTTGTTTCACATTGCATGGCAAAGGCCAGTCTACCATTGCTTTAATCTTCTTCGGATCTGCCTCTACTCCTTGATTAGATACAATATGACCAAGATATTCAATGGAATTTGCTCCAATTGAACATTTAGACAGCTTGACAAAGAACTTGTGCATTCTAAGACAGCCTAGGGCCACATCCAAGTGCACAGCATGCTCTTCCATGGTCTTGCTGAACACCAAAATGTCATCAAAGAAAACGATTATGAACTGACGCAAATAAGGCTTAAATAGGTGGTTCATGACAGCTTGGAATGTTGCAGGAGCATTGGTCAAGCCAAAGGGCATGACTAAGAACTCATAATGACCTTCATGAGTTCTAAAGGCTGTTTTCTGGACATCTTGAGGTAAGACTCTAATTTGGTGATAACCAGCCCTCAAATCCAACTTACTAAACACTTTGGCACCACCCAACTCATCAAGGAGTTCATCTATTGTGGGAATAGGGAACCTATCCTTGATTGTGATAGCATTCAAGGCCCGGTAATCGACACACATCCTCCAAGTATTATCTTGTTTGCGCACTAATAGAACCGGAGATGAGTAGGGGCTTTGGGAATGCTGTATAAACCCAGTAGCAATTAACTCAGAAACTTGCTTTTCTATTTCCGATTTCTGATGATGTGCATAACGATAAGGTTTGACACTCACTGGCTTTGATCCCTCAACCACATGGATAGTATGATCCAAGCCTCTAAATGGTGGAAGCTCATTAGGAATTTGGAACACCTGCTGATGCTCTAACAAAACAGACCATAACACTTCAGAAATGGAATCCTTGAGAGCCAATAACTCGGGTTTTGGAAGTGAATTCTGCTCCTCCTGTGTTTCAATTAAAGCAAAACAGTGAACCAAGGCTGCTTCACTAGCATCCATCGATATCTTAGAATTAGCAAGCTCCTTGTGTCCTTCCAGAATGATCTGCTTTCCCTCCTGTATGAACTCCATGGTCAAATGCACATAGTCATGAGTAACCTTGCCCAACCTTTCCAACCATGGCATGCCCAGCACAACCTTGAGATCATGTAAGTCCAATACCCATAGATTTACAACGAACAAGTGTCCTTGTATTTCAATGGAAACATCTAAACAAGTACGATCAGCAACTAAGAATTCTCCATTTCCCAAAAAAAATGCGTGTCCTCTTGGCACGATGCATAGGCAGCTGCAATTCAGTGGCTAACTCTTTCTTGATGAAATTATGAGTGCTACCCGAATCCACTAAAATAGGTACGATACAGCTCCTAATTTCAGCCAAAAATTGTAAAGATCGAGTACCTGTGGTACCACCTAACACGTGTAAAGCTCCATCTCTGGGTACCTTAGTCAAATCTTCAGAGTGCCAAACAATCTCCTCCTCCTCTTCTGGTTCTTGCTGAAATTCGTCTTCAAATCCCACCATGAACAAAAACTTGTTCTTGCATACATGTTTAGAATTCCACTTCTCTTCACAATAATAACAGAGCCCTAACTCGCGTTTCTTTTGCAGATCTGCATGTGAAAATCTCTTCATAGCCGGCGGTGGAGGTAAAGCTAACGGCTGCTTAGAACCGGTAAGCTGAGGAATGGAAGCTTGAAGATGAGGACCAGTAGAATTGGAGGAACCGCGAGTAGAAGGTCCCAAATTATCATAAGAACCATGACCTTTAGGAACCCATTTCTTTCCCCCAACAGCAAAAGACGCTCGGAGTTCTGAGTGATGATCATCAAAGGCCATTGCTTGTTGCATTGCCTGGTGCAAATTCTGTGGACAACGAAGTTGAACTGCACTCTTGAGCTCTGGTTGCAATCCCGAGACGAAGAAACTCAGATACAAATCACCATCAAGGCCAGGGACTTGATTGAGCAACATCTCAAACTGTTGCATGTAATCACACAAGGATCCAGATTGGGTCAATTTAGAAAGAACCCCCTTCAAATTTGTATAAGTAGAGGCCCCAAACCTCTCACGCAAAGAACGTGATAGCTCTCCCCACGAACGAAGCATACCGCTGCTGAACATCCACTGATACCACGCGGATGCCATGCCTTCCATGCGCAATCCAGCAATAGGCACCTTACTCTCTTCCGGAATTTGTTGAAGAACAAAGAACAGTTCAGTCCGAAAAATCCAATTATTTGGATCTACGCCACTGAACATAGGAATTTCCAATCGAATCGCTCGTGATAAATTCCGAATATCTGTATCCACTCGTGATCCATTCGGAGCCGAAGAAACACCATCCGGTTGTCGCAATTCAAACGGAGCCGAAGGAACACCATTTAGTGGAGGAGATGGTGGAGGTCGTATCGAAGGTTCACGGTGGCGCATATCAAAAGCCAGAACAGTAGTATTGAGTTGCTGTAATTGAGAAACTATCAAATTCATTTGAGTTTGATAATCATCGAGACGAGTTTCAATCCTAGATTGATTGTTCTCGACGCGAGACATCAACGATTGATGATCATCAAAATGAGTATCGACGCGTTGCTGAAAGGAATTGAACTCCTCAGCGAGATCCTGCACACGCATTTTGACGAACAGTTGGCGTTCAAAGAATGAAAGCACCAATTTTTAGGTTATCACCTAACAGAGAAGAAAAGAGATTTAGAAAAGAAGAACACAATGATATTATTCAGATTATTCTTGTTTTCACAACAGTTGCTATTTTATACATCAATGAAAGAGCCACGTAATCTCACTAACTTCTGTAACTATACACCTGTAATGTAAAAAGACACCTGTCACTAATCAGCCTATACATGTAGTTGACTAGGCTACATACTCATTCAATCTAACCGAATGCCTCTTCTCACGTTTAGACAATCTTCTTGTAACATAATGATTTTGGGGAATTGTATGACAATAGGAATGTTGGTGCATGAACCTTGACTTGATAATTTATCATAATCCTTGTGATCTAGGAATAGGAATAGGAATAGACATAAGGTAATTATGCAATCTTATAATTCTTGATCTTAATGCATGTTTTTCTTGGGGAATAATCGGAGAACTAGAGTTCTTTCAAGATTACATAGATTTATGATAACAAGGAATTGAGCCGTAATTAACTCAGATAGAATTGATTGGCAATATATTAAGAAACAGATTCTTGCTTTATAATTCATAACATATTGAGGATATTGAGGGAAGTCGAAACCTTAACTACGCTTGTTTTAAATCTTAATCAAACATCATCTTCATTCATTATTTTAATTCTGAATTTTCATAATTGCATGATTCTACTTGTTTTTACTTTTAAGTTTTTTGAACCACAATTATCTTCATCTAAATTCTCGATTGTCCAACTAAAACGCAATTAGCGAACTAGTGCTTGAAAATTCTGATCCTCGTGGGAACGATCTCGTACTCCGGTACACTTTATTACTTTACGACCGGTGCACTTGCCGAATCGCTATCAAGTAATTATGGGGAGGGCTGATTGCATGGTTGGTAAGACATATGCGGAGGCTGCACTGTTCTGTTAAATTGAAAAGTACTTAGATTTGAAAAGGGCTGATTGCATTTGCTTTTCAAATTCTGTAAAGGTTATTTCCAGTAATACTCGAATGGCCTACTTTATTTGTAATTAGATTTCAATAATGCCTTCATAATTATATATGTTTTTAAAAGGAATTTTATGAAATATTGCATTAATATGTTACCAACTATATTGATGGTTTAGTTCAGCATTTACTTATTTACCTTTCGTTAGTTAGTTTGTTTCTTATGCCCTAAATGACTATGAGTGACTTTCTTTTCTTTGTCATGCAGAACAGAGGGTAGACTAAGTATTCTAGAGCTAAAGGAAGAATGTGTTATTTATATCTCTTCTTTTTTTTGTTTTGGCAAAATAAAGGGCCACGGCCAAAGGTGTTACATCTCTTTCTCTGCCTTGTATTTATCATTGTAAGCGTTATTTCAGCCTTATGTATGTACTATTGTTTGTGGTGGGAATTATGGATTGTTTGACTCTTATTTGTACTTTAGAGATGGTGAATTATGAACGCACATTGGACAGTTGTTATTCAATCAAGCTTGTCCACATCTGTCACTGATCTATTCTATCACTGGGTATGTTATAGTTAATATATATAATTGAGGTAACTCAAAAAATCTTAATGATATTTTTTTATGGCCTATTTGTTTGAGATTTCCTGAAATTTAAACGGCTACTCTGTAGAAGGAATGTGTTCTGTCCTTGAGACAGAGATGTCCAGCCAAATGGACTGGTATGTTTCTCTTGGATCTAGTGCCCTCTCCAAGTTATCTATGAATGAGATACCCTTGAGTCAAGCAGATCACTGTGCCCAGAATACTATAACGACATTAATGGGGTATGTGTGTGCGCACAGTGACAGCATAATAGTAAGAGAGAGAGAGCGTACCGTACCTTTAGTGTTTACCTTGTACTTATAGAGGTTACCTGTAGGTAGCATGGATGGGCCTTTGGTGCCTCTGGTAAGGGCCCAGACATATTTTCTATGCTGTCATATTAGGATTAGTATTTTTGATGGATATCTATCCATGATTAATATTGATTCATATCTTGGATTGCCCTTTGTTGGGCTTACAACTTGATGGGCCCCTTATATGGGTCCATAACAGTTGCCCCTCAGCCCGGCTACCTGGGCATCTGGGTAGTCGGGGTGGACTTATGTGTGCATCTCTTCAGGTTTTTGCCCCTGAATGTGTTTGCGTTTTTGCAAACTTTGCATGCTCCTCATATTCTGGAATTTTTTCCACACGGGGTGTCTCTTGCCCCCTTATGTCGACGGGTTGAGCCTCAACCCGGTGAGATATTTCTCGTACCCCTCTTTCTGGATTGGGTATAATCTTGAGCAGCCGGGATCCGTCGGTCGCGTTGTCCCTCAATGTCAGCGTTTATGTTTATTCCGAGTTCCTGGCTTATGCTAGGGACGATTTTCCTTCATTCCATATATTTGCAGGTTGAGCATCAACCATGTTCCTACTCCGGGTTAGGGATACGCTTAAGTTGTTGGAATCCAACTGGCGGGTTGCCCTCAAGAGGTATACCTTTACTCGGAATATGTGTTTATGCCTTTTTACTTGGTCGACGGGTTGTGCATGAACCTGACGAGGCATTTATGTAGTAACCGGGTAACAGATGAGCTTTAGTAGTCGTGGTTCGACTATAGAGTTTCCCCAAGCATCAGGTGTTTAACCCGGTTGACGATTGCATATGTATATATCTTGTCTTATCTGTTGGTTTATGAATTGTACTCATTTCATTCTGCCACATGGTACGGCCCGCATGCTTTAGCGTGCTGCAGCCGTTCTATGTCGTTGTTGCATTTCATTCGCATTTATTGCAGCATCGTTTCAGTTGTCTAATTATTGTTTTTTGAAGCGAATTGGCAGTAATGCCCCTGCCCCTTGGCTTTCTCCGTGTTGTGGTTTCAGCTTATGATAATTGCGGTTTCCTCCCACGATTGTGGAAGTTATGATTCGAGGAGCGGAAAGACCTAAATAGCCTTAACCTTTAGTACTCACAACCCCAATGGTCACTAGTCTTGGCTATATAAGCCTCTGTTTCCCCTTACATGCTTTTGTTTGCCTTCTGAGCATTGGGCATCAACCTCATTTCGCTTACTCCCAGCCTTTCAATCTCAGTCTTTCATCTTTCTGTCAACAGGTATTTCACACATCTCCATTTTTTTGTTGCTTCTATTTTGTGGTTCTGCATTTGAACATTTGTTCGCCAGCATGCTTTTTAAATTTGAAGTTGCATATTTTCCTTCGTCGATTTTCTGTTATTTCTCCAGAACCTATGAAAAACTTCCATAGTTTGCATCTTTCAGAACTTGTATGTTCCCTCCTGTCGTTCTGGTGGTATCACCTTGCCTTCCTTCTTCGCGTCCCTTTGCTATTTGACATTTAACGTTTTTCAGTTTTTTGACCAAATGAGGGGGAAAAACCCTCCTTCTTCAGCTGTGTTTTAAAGAGAAGAGGGAGGAAGATCCTGATTTTTTCAAAAAGATTCCTCCCGATGCTAGTTTTTGGCTTTGGGGGATTCCTAGGACCGAAGAAGAAGAACAGGAAGCTATGCTTCGAGGTTGCCGTGGCGGTAGATCTCGGAGAGTGTCCGGGATGTCCAATAGAGGGTTGGGGCATCCTCGGGGTAGAGGCTCGTCACGCCGGGTTAGGGATAACGAAAACAGGCGTGCTTCACACCCATTTCCCCAGCCCAGAGTTGGGCCTTCTAGCCGACCTACGAGTCCTTCGAGAACTCTCTCCAACATCCAAGTTGTCCCATACTCTTCCTTTTTCCCAAGGAGTGTCCTATGTTACTCTTGCGTTTACTTGAGTTCAAAGCTTGTCGAGCAAGGTTGCGACTCTTTCACCGAGTCTACGTTGGCCACTTGCCGGCATGGAGATAAATCTATTTCTGCGTCAGGAAGAGCAAATGATCCTATTATGATTTCCGATTTTTCGTCATCATCCTCATCTAGTGATTCTTCTGATAGCCTTTGTGATTCAGGTATTCTGATTCTTTCCTGATTGCTGTCTTTTCCTGTTTTTAGGTTTTATGGCATCTTTCGCTCAAGAAGCTGTAGATGAGTCAGGTGCTGCTGAGTCGTGTTCTGAGTCCCCTCCTGCTTCTCTTGTGTCCCATTTTCCGTGGGTGACCTATGAGGTCTTAAACACCACTTCCGAAATGAGTTCGGATGATGTGGCAGGTCTTCCCGTTGGGCAGTTAGAAAATTATGACATAGTTCCACCCCGGGAAGATGAGCCGGTTTGTTCTGGGAGAGCAGAAGAGAACCCTTCTTTCTTTTTCTTTTACCGTGATGTTATTAGCCAGCTGGGTATTCGGTTTCTTTTTACCGAGTTCCAAATGGATGTTCTTAATTATTTTCATTTGTCACCCACCCAACTTCATCCCAACGGCTGGGGTTTTGTTAAGGCATTTGACCGTTTTTGTGCTTACCTTGCTCTCCCCCCTTCTGTCTCCGTCTTTTTTTATTATTTCCAAGTTTTTTCCTGTCAAACCGGTCGCGAACCACCCGAACGAAAAGGTTAGGTTACCATACATGGCATTCCTGGTCGTAGACTCTTCCGCGTTTACACTGAGTCTTTTAAGAACTTTAAAGGTCAGTTCTTTAAAGTTTCTGCACATCCTGGCAAACAGATATGGTTTCTCCATAACCACGGTGCTAAGGATGTGGAGGGAAATTTTCCTCTGTGTTGGTCATCTGACCATTTTCAATTTCCCCCTTCAAGTTACCGCTTTAATGAGTCTGAATTAAAACCTACCGACATCAATACTGCCATCGCCATTAGTTCATATTTGCAATCACGCAAACCTGCCAGTGTCGCCTCTTTGATTTATAAGTCTCAAGAGCAGCTCGATGCAGAATTAAGTATGTTTGCCTTTACCTTTGTAGCTTTTTGTCACTGCATTTGATGACTATGGTTTCCGCTTTGCTTCACAGTTCCCAGCATGGCCGACCAATAACGAGATAAGCAGCAAGGCCAAAAATATGACCAACCCAGCTGGCTGTCGATTTTAAACCGGGGCGCAAAGGGGGCGGCTGGCGATTCTTCAGGTAGAAAGATAAAGGCTCCCGAAGACAAATCCAAGAAGACTATTGTCGTTAGCACCGAGAAGAACAAAAGGGTTCCTCTACCCAGGCTGTGCTGATTTCCAGTATGCCCCCACCACCGTCCGGCGTTTCCAAGCATGCTTTGTGGAAATCTGGCATTACCGGTGGTCTTCGGGATGCTGTTTGTCCCCCCAAGATTTTCTTCAACTCTTCTCCTTTTACCTCCACACAGATAAGGGAGTTGGAGGACATGGAGCTTGGCTGCATGAAGATGTCAACCATGGTTAGGCCGCTGCTCTCTTTGAAGAACGATTATCTTCACACCCTTAATGAACTGAATACGTGTCAGGGTGAGAAGACTAAGGCCCTTGCTGAGTTGTCCCTGGTGAAAGAGGAAAAAGACCAGTCAGCTCTGGCGTTAGCGAAGACGAAAGAGAACTTCACCAACATGCAACGTGAGCATAATGAACTGCAAGCCGTATGATAAAGCTGAAGCAGAGTTGAAGGAAGCCAGATTTACTGCAGAAAACTACCGAGTTGAACTTGAAAAATCTGTAGTGGGCTCCTTAGACAACGCTTTAAGTCAGCTGAAGGTTGTCAACCTGGAATTGGCATTTGCTACCACCGGGATACATCCCAAAGCATACGTCAGCCAAGGCGCGATTGTTGGTCCTCCCCCTGAATCTCCTCCTTGTGATTCTGTGACTCGGACAAAATGCAGGGAGGAAACCATGGTCGAGGCTAGTGAAGAGGTTAACACTCATCCCGATACTCCTTCTCCATGAAGGTCCGGGATGTCGTTTATACTTGTAATTTCGTTGGGGTCTTTGGGCCCCTTTTTGGGTTATTCGAAATATTGCCGGTTTACTGCGGTTTTTAATTTTGCTCATTAAGCATTTCTATTTTCTTCGTACTTCCCGAATTTACCATAGATGCATTTATCTAGGTATTTTGATTTTGCATAACCCGGTATGCTTTCACAGAGCCGCATTCACTTTGTGAAAAGTTTAGCTCGTGTTTGCATTATCTAAGCTTATAACTTAGTTTCTTTATGCATACGTTAAACATTGTCTGAGTTACCCCTCAACATGTTATCCGAGTCGCAACTCGGGTTGTCGTTCCTTTCAAAACCCGGCTTTTCCCGAGTTATGTAATAAACCTTGTCCAAGTGGAACTCTGAGTTTACCAGATGTAATGTCAACTTGGTTGCATGTACTTAACCCGTGCATTCCATGAATTTTAGACTGGTTAAATTTTATTCGAGCATCTTATGCCATTCATTGGTGTAATCTTTCGACCCAACGTAATTAACTAAACCCGTGCATCGTACGATTTTTTTATTCATGACCTGGCCGAGGTCAAAGCATTGTACGGACTCTGTTTTATGTCATTCTCGATGACACATGTTCGGTTTGACTTACTCGTTCTGGTAAGCCTGTATTAAGTATGGATTTCGTCTTTCTTGAC
The DNA here is from genome assembly GCF_033153095.1 of Gastrolobium bilobum. Classification (NCBI taxonomy): domain Eukaryota; kingdom Viridiplantae; phylum Streptophyta; class Magnoliopsida; order Fabales; family Fabaceae; genus Gastrolobium; species Gastrolobium bilobum. The sequence continues at coordinate 16,955 of NW_026899216.1, forward strand.
TCAACCACTGGATTGAATTTGAGTTTCATAATTCAATTTTATCTAAGGTAAAAACAATATTGTCATTTGTCCCTTTTGGTATCTTGACCAAAATGGGGAACATTTTGACCTGATCATAGTCACTACGACAAATTGTATTTGTACCTCGGATTTTGTATTGATGCATCAAAAATAGACAAGGATAAATCTTTAAAAAGAAAAATTCCTCATTTATTGATATCAAATTGCGAACTACATGAATTTGCCGGCATATTCGACTTTAGTTAAATCCCTAATAGAGGAAAATATAATTGAATAGAACTACTGCAAATGGGTGAAGGTGGATCCCGGATTTAGCTGTAGTATATCTTCAGCTTATCCGCATTCCAGGTTCTCTTGATTCCTTTGCCTTCTATTGTTTCTAGGACGTAGGCTCCTTTTCCGAGCTTCTCTTTAAACCGATACGGGCCTTCTCAGTTTGCAGCTAGTTTTCCATCTCTGGCATTTTTATTGCCAATATCTGCTCTCCTGAGTACCAAGTCATTTTTCTCAAAGATTCTTTGTCTCACTTTTTTATTATATTTGACTGTTGTTTGTTGTTTGGCCATTATATCCCGGCAGTGAGCTGTAACTCTGGCTTCGTCTACAAGATCTAACTCCTCAGTAAGCAGTTTACTGTTTTGTTGCTCACCTTGTTCAAGACTATTCAGCCTTCTCCAAGAGGGTTCTCCAACTTCCACCGGAATCATGGCTTCACATCCATATGTTAGTCGATAAGGGGTTTCCCCTGTTGCAGTTTGGGTACTTGTTATGTAACCCCAGAGGACAAAGTATAGCTATTGAACCCAGCTTTCTTTAGCATCAAACATTCATTTTTTGAGACCATTTACAATCACTTTGTTGGCTGCTTTGGCTTGCCCATTCGACTGTAGGTGTTCCATAGATGCAAAGCGATGTGTGACTTGCAGGTCTTTCATTAACTGCTAGAATCTTTTATCAGCGAATTATGTTCCATTATCAGTGACCACCTTGGCTGGTATTCTGAATCTGGAAACCATGTTCCGTTTGAAGAACCTTTGCACTCTGGCCGAGGTGATTGTAGTGACTGGCTCTGCTTCTATCCATTTGGTGAAGTAATCCACAACCACAATCAACCACTTAAGTTGCCCCTCAGCAGCTTTGAAGGGTCCCAGTAAATCCATTCCCCATTTGAAGAAGGGCCATGGAGCCGAGATGCACTTCAGTTCTCCAATCTCCACCGGAATCATGGCTTCACATCCATATGTCAATCGAAAAGGGGTTCCCCCCGTTGCAGTTTGAGTACTTGTTCGGTATCCCCAAAGGACGAAATATAGTTGTTGAACCCAGTTTTCTTTGGCATCAAACATTCGTTTCTTGAGGCCGTCCACGATTACCTTGTTCGTTGCTTCAGCTTGCCCATTCGATTGTGGGTGCTCCACAGATGTGAAGCGATGTTTGACTTGTAAGTCTTTCATCAACTCCTGGAACCTTTTATCAACAAACTGTGTTCCATTATCAGTTACCACCTCGGCCGGTATTCTAAATCTGGAGACAATATTCAGCTCAAAAAACCTTTGTACTCTAGCCGAGGTGATTGTGGTGACTGGTTCTTCCTCTATCCACTTAGTGAAGTAATCCACCGGCACAATCAGCCACTTCAATTGTCCTTCAGCAGCTTTGAAGGGTCCCAGAAAATCCATTCCCCATTTGAAAAAGGGCCATGGAACCGAAATATATTTCAGTTCTTTCGGTGGTGAAATAATTAGCTTAGCATGCTTCTGGCAGCTGTCACATTTCTTGGCGTGTGCTTTAGAGTCTGCCTCCATTGTCGGCCAGTAATAACCAGCTCTAAGGGCCTTTCTAGCCAGGGCTCTGCCTCCTATGTGATGGTCGTTGATTCCTTCATGGATCTCGGCGAGGACATCTTCTGCTCCTTCTGAACTCAAGCATTTCAGCATGGGGGTGTGCAAACCCTTTCTAAATAGCTGGTCGTTCACAATTGTGTATTGTGCCACATCTCGGACCAGCTTTCTAGATTCCAGACGAACTTCTGGCAATTTTCCTTTTTCCAGGTAATCCTCTATGGGTTTCCTCCAGTCATTTGCCGAGGTTATCATCATCACGCAACTCGACATTGCTATGCTTTGGTTAACCACAGTTCTGTGGTTACCCGAACTTTTAGTGCTTTCTAACTTTGACAAGATGTCAGCTCGGCTATTCTCCCCTCGAGGGATGTGAGTAACCTGCACCTCATCAAAATCGGCCATCATTTCTTGAACTTTATTCAAGTATTTCATCAATAGAGGACCTTTGGCCTGGTACTTTCCTTCTATCTGCGAAGTTATTAGCTGTGAGTCACTAAAGATTTGTACCTTTCTAGCTCCATGTTCAAGAAGTGTTCAATTGTTACTCCTTCTGGGATTTCTAGTATGATTCCAGCTCCACTTCCTTTATTGTTGGAGGATCCATCTACGTAGACCTTCCATGCACCTCCAGACTCCTCATGTTCCGGGTTCAATGGTGTCAGCTCCATTATGAAGTCAGCCAGAGCTTGTGACTTGATGGCCTTCCGAATTTCATACGCTATGTCGTACTTACTAAGCTCAATTACCCAATTTGTCATTCTTCTTGTCGGGTCCGGCTTATTCCACACCTTCCGTATAGGCTGATTGGTCCTGACAATTATTTGATGCCCCTGAAAATATGGCCGTAACCTCCTGGCCGTGATCAGCAAAGCAAAGGCCACCTTTTCTAGCTTTTGATACCTGACCTCTGCACCTTGTAAGGCTCTACTGACAAAATAAATCGGCTCTTGGCCTTCGTTAGTTTCCTTGATCGGGACATCACTTATTGCCTTCTCCCCTACAACGAGATACAGGATTAAAATATCTCTTGGGTCTGTCTTTGAGAGCACTGGTGGAGTTGCTAAGCATTTCTTGATTTTGTCGAACGCGGCTTGGCACTCCGAGTTCCATCCTTCTATTGCTTCCTTCTTTAATAATTTAAAGAATGGGAGGGCATTCTCAGCAGACTTCGGCAGGAACCGGGTTAGGCAGCTAATCGACCGGTTAACTGTTGAATCTCCTTTTTATTTTGGGGTACTTTCATATCAAGTACTGCCTTGCATTTGTCAGGATTCGCTTCAATTCCTCTATGGGTTAGCATGAAACCCAAAAACTTCCCAGTTGGGACTCCAAATGCACATTTTACCGGGTTGAGGCGGATACGATACTTACTGAGCTTTTGAAATGTCTGTTCGAGATCCTGAACATGATTCGTCATATCAAATGAATTTACGATCATATCGTCAATGTATACTTCTACATTCTTGCCCAGCTGATCTTCAAACACTTTATTCATCATCCTCTGATAGGTTTCCCCAGAGTTTTTAAGCCCAAATGGCATTACATTGTAGCAATAATTGGTCTTTTCAGCAATAAAAGCGATTTTTTCTTGATCCACCGGGTACATTGGAATCTGGTTATATCCCGAGTACGCATCCATGAAGGACAACAAACGAAATCTAGCCGAGTTATCTACCAGCTGGTCTATGTTAGGCACAGGATAAGAATCCTTTGGGCAAACTTTGTTCAAGTCCGTGTAATCAGTACAGACTCTCCATTTCCCATTTGGTTTTTTCACCATCACCACATTCGCAAGGCATGTTGTGTATTGTATCTCCCGAATGAACCCAGCATCCAAGAGCTCCTTAACGTGTTCTTCTAGAACTTGTTTCCTTTCTGGTTCCAACTTTCTTTTCTTTTGGGAAACCGGCATGGATCCGGATAAACTGCCAGCTTGTGGCAGTAGAAGGCGGGATTGATGCCCGGGATTTCAGATGACTTCCAAGCAAAGACATCTGTGTTGCTCTTGATTAAATCAGCCTATTCTTCTTTAACTTGGGGATCTATGGTCTTACCAATTCGGGTAAATTGACCGGGTTCTTTTCCCAATGTGAGGTTTTCTAGTTCTCCATCAGGTTCGGGTCTCGGTATTATTTCTTCTCTCATGTCGAGTTCAACCACATTAACAGGCTTCCTGGAGTGGTGCTGGATTGTGTTCTTGCCTTGTTTATCCCCTGCATGAATTCGGGGTGGACCTGTATGTCCATCTTCATTGTCTTTGATGGTGTCGAAATAGCATCCCCTAGACTCTTTTTGATCCCCACAAACAGTAATTATTTCACCCTTACTGCTCAGCATCTTTATCTTTTGATGTTTCGTGGAAACCAGCATATCCCACTGGTGTATAGTTGGTCTCCCGAGAATTATATTATATTCTGATGGGAAATCGGCCACTATAAATCTTACCCGTTCTGATTTGTTCCCAAGGTCAACCTGAGATCTATATAACCTTTAGGAGGTGTATGCTCTCCATTAAAAGCTATCAAAGTAGTTTTGCAAGGTTTGAGGTCCTCCTCATCCAGGTTCATCTTTTTAAAAGCATCTCATAGTATGATGTCGGCACTACTCCCTGCGTCAACAAAAATCTTCTTAACCCGTCAGTTTACTAGGGTTCCAGCAATGACTAGCCATCAACATGTCCCGGCAACACACCATGTGTAACGCCCGACCGCTTCAAGAATCAATGACTATCCCCACATACTAACAAGAGACTTTTCAGTGTGCTTTTTTCTCACTCGCACACTTCCCGGGAAAACTTCCTAGGAGATCACCCATCCCAGAATTGCTCCAAGTCAAGCACGCTTAACTGTGGAGTTCTTCCGATCCGGGCTACCGAAAAGCAGATGCATCTTGTTAGCATAGGTAGTACCAATTAATGCTTATAAGTTATCCCAAACTGTGCAATCTTATACCTGCACAGCCTTTAGAATCCCTCTCTTTCGGGTGTCGATTCGATTCATTCATGCATGTAACCCCCCCTCCGCTGGAAGCCTGTCAGGAGCCGCTCCTTGTATGTGCCTCTTTGCACCGGCAACCACTCCCTGCCCTCGTCAGCGCTCGGGATGTTACATGCCCACCAGCTTCCGCCTGGGTCATCCTCAAACCACACCGTACTGGATGAGAGGTGTGTTTTTTCCTCACTCGCACACTTCGCGAAAAAACTTCCTAGGAGGTCACCCATCCCAGAATTGCTCCAAGTCAAGCACGCTTAACTGTGGAGTTCTTTCGATCCGGGCTATTGAAAAGCAGATGCATCTTGTTAGCATAGGTAATACCAATTAATTCTTATAAGCTATCCCAAACTGTGCAGTCTTATACCTGCACAGCCTTTGGAATCCCTCTTTTTCGGGTGTCGATTCGATTCATTCATGCATGTAACCCCCCGCTGGAAGCCTGTCAGGAGTCGCACCTTGTCTATGCCTCTTTGCACCGGCGATCACTCCCTGCCCTCGTCAGCGCTCAGGATGTTACACCATGTATGTCCTCCTTTTTAAAATACGACAAAGGGGGATCCAGTTTGCTTGATCTTCCTTGAATTTAGGACGGTCCCGAATTGAAAGGACTTCTTTCAAGTACATCATTCTTGCACTTACAGTCCTCCAAGGGCGCCACTAATTACGTTGCAGTCGAATTCCACTTCCGGGAACTCGTTAAGGTTGGAATCATCTTTGTGGTTCCTTTCGTCTTTGTTTTTCTTCTCAAGAACCGGGCTTTTACTTCTTTTTCTGTTTCCTGACTTCCTTTTTCTGGAGCCCTGGGTTTTGATCACATATTGGCGTAATCGTCCATCTCTCACAAATTTCTCCATAACATCTCGGAGATCCCAGCATTGATTATTTGTGTGACCCGGTCCATCATGAAAAGCACAGTATTTGGACTTGTCCAAACCTCCTCTGTCGAATATGGGTCGGGGTCTGTCTACTTTCTTCATCTCCGTCATTGCCACTTCTCTCCAGATTTGAGAGCGCGAAGCATTCAACGGTGTATATTTGTCGTACCTTCCAACTCGATCTCTTGTGTTCGGGATTCTGGCCCTAGGATCTTTTTTCTTATTGTCAATTCGCTCTTTTCCTTTCGGGGCCGGGCTTCTTCTTCTCGGGCTAATTCTTTTACCCTTTTCAGATTGCGCATTTGCAATCTCCATTTGCTCCAGTTCGAGGTATTTCTTCGAACGAGTTCTGAATTCCTCCAACGTCCTCACTGGGTCCTTATAGACCGACTTGGCCAGCCTGGATGCACCATCCAAACTTGCCACAATGAGGTGTACGTGGACATTCTCTTGTAACCCGGGGACCTGGAATGCAGCGTCCTTGAACCGATTAAGGTAATTCTGGAGGGTTTCTCCGGGTTTCTGTCGTATCTTTCCAAGGGCGAACTCGGATTTCGGATGCTTTTTGCTGGTCGCAAAGTTTAAGAGGAATTCCTGTCTGAGTTCCTCAAATGAACTGATGGAATTAGCAGGAAGAGTTGAAAACCATGCCTGCGCTGCCCCAGTTAAGGTTATAGAAAATATCCGGGATATAAGGGGTTCATCAATTCCTCGGATATACATGTCTGTGTCGAAAGCATCTATGTGGACTTGTGGATCTAGACTCCCATCATACTTTGGCAAGCGTGCCGAGTCGAAATCCTCTGGGAAAGGAGCATTCAGTATTTCACCAGTAAAAGGGTTGTTGTTATATTGCCCCCTACTGTACTTCCTTCTGTATCCGCCAGATTCCAAGCATGCTCGAATGATCTGAGCATTCTGGTTGGGATGGGTCCCATCCCGGTCCCCCTGGCCATTAGCTTGTGCCAGATGATTTTGAGCATTTTGGCCATCAGCCGCCTGGTTCCCCTGGTTCGGGTTCGTTGTGTTCGCCGGGTTGGGCGTTTCATGATTTTCTACCTCAGGAACCCGGTTCTGCTGAATCAGGTTGCGAGTTCCTTCCCGGACATTGGCAGGCTGGCCTTCAGTTTCTGTTGCCCCTGGTCCAGTCAACTGCGTTAAGCGTTGTTCCAGGTCTCGCATTCCCCTATTATTTTCCTCTCGTATCGTTCGGAAATCTTGCTGCCGTTGCAGTTTATTACGAGTTTCCAAATCTGCAATTCCCTAATGATCGCAGCAAATGCGTTATTAGCAAGTCGTGTATCCGGATCGGCTGATTGGGCAATACGCGCAGCGAGATCCCCAGGGTGTTGGGAAGGGTTGTTCCTTATCGGAGCCATGATTGTGTTAGCCCCCTTATCTCGACGCACTGGAGTAGACGCGGTGTCCGAGATGTCGTCCTCAACCTGGACATGGTTATAGTCCACGTTGTTTCCTAGCTGGTTCTGAGGCTTATTTACCTCTTCCAGAACTGGATCCAGCGGTTGGTTTTGATTCTGGGGTAACTGCTGGCTACTGTTCCTTGTCTGGATTGCCATCCTTTGTCAGGTTGGTGAGAACTTCAAATTCAAAGAATCGTCCCCACAGACGGCGCCAATGTTCTGTCCTTGAGACAGAGATGTCCAGCATCTTGGATCTAGTGCCCTCTCCAAGGTATCTGTGAATGAGATACCCTTGAGTCAAGTAGATCACTGTGCACAGAATACTATAACGGCGTTAGTCAATGGGGTGTGTGTGTGCGTACAGTGACAGCATAACAGTAAGAGAGAGAGAGAGCGTACCGTACCTTTAGGGTTTACCTTGTACTTATAGAGGTTACCTGTGGGTAGGGTGGATGGGCCTTTGGTGCCTCTGGTAAGGGCCCAGGCCTGCTTGCTATGTTGTCGTATTAGGATTAGTATCCTTGATGGATATCTATCTATGATTAATATTGATTCATATCTCGGATTTCCCCTTGTTGGGCTTACCACTTGATGGGCCCCTTATATGGGTCCATAACAGAATGTATCAATTCATTCTACTAAAACCTCTCTGAAAGAGTGTGAAAAGCGTCTAGGGGATTACCGTCTAAAGATATCACTAAGTATAAACAACTACCAGTGTCAACAGTTTTCCCCAATAGCTCGAAGGAACGAAAATGAATAAAAATTAAAGGATTTAATAGTACATTTTTACCAGGATTCATGCTTATGTCTAATGTTGGCATCAAATGACGGATATAAATAGCCAAACACTCAATGAAATTTAAACGCCTAAGAGAAACATGAAGAGGCATAAATTAACAGTCTAGGTAATCAATGGATAATCTTAAATGGGCTCTTACTAGTAAAACTATTAAGAGTACTATTATAAGCAAATTTAGCAGTACGTAATATTAGATCCCAATTTCCTGCTTTATCTGTGTTTTGTCCTAGGGATAGAGATATCCAGCCCAATAGGTTGGTGTATTGATCTTGGATCTATTTCCCTCTCCAAGGTATCTATGAAAGAGATATCCTTGAGTCAAGCAGATCACTGTGCACATAATACTATTAACGGCGTTAGCCAGTGGGGTGTGTGTGTGCGCACAGTGACAGCATAATAGTAAGAGAGAGCGTAACGTACCTTTAGGGTTTACCTTTTACTTATAGAGGTTACTTGTGGTAGCGTGGATGGGCCTTTAGTGCTCCTGACAAGGGCCCAGGCCTGCTTGCTATGCTGTCGTATTAGGATTGGTATCCTTGATGGATATCTATCCAGGATTATATTAGATTTACATCTTAGATAGCCTCTTATTGGGCCTGTCATTCTACGGTCCCTTAATACGGGTCCATAACAGTTGCCCCTCAGCCCGGCTACCTAAGTATCCGGGTTGCCGGGGTGAATTTGCTTGTGCGCCTCTTCAGGTTTCTTGCTGGACTGTGTTGAGTGTTTGTAAACTCTGCGTATTCCTTGATCTGGGTGTTTTTCAACCGGGGTCCTCCTTGCCCCTTATCTCGGCAGGTTGAGCATGAACCCGAGAAAACGTTTCATGTATCCCTATACCGAGTTTGGGATGTGTTTGAGCAGTTAGGATCCAACTGTCGAGTTTCCCTAGCAAGTTACATGGACGGGTTATGCATGAACCCGGCGAGATACTCTGCATAGGCAACCGGGTAACGACTGAGCTCGAGTAGTTGAGATCCAATTGGCGAGTTGCCCCCGAGCATCAGGCATTTAACCCTGTTGAGAGTTGTATATGCATGTCTTCAGTCTCATTTGTCAGTTTATGAGTAGTACTCATTTCATTCTGACACGTGCTGCTAGCCGCGTGCTTTAGCGTGTCGCAGTGTAGGTACTCATTTGGGTCATTGTGGACAGACTGACGAAGTCTGCCCATTTTCTTCCAGTGAAGGTGAGCTTCACTACAGAGCAGTTGGCCAAGCTTTATGTCCGCGAGATTGTGAGGCTTCAAGGGGTGCCTGAGAGTATCATTAGTGATAGGGACCCGAAGTTCACATCTCGATTTTGGGAGGCGCTGCAGGAGGCTTTTGGTACACAGTTGAGATTGAGTACCGCCTATCACCCTCAGACTGATGGACAGACTAAGAGGACCATCCAGACCTTGGAGGACATGTTGCGAGCTTGCACGTTGGAGCAGGGCTCAGCATGGGATGGGTACCTTCTGTTGGTTGAGTTTTCTTACAACAACAGCTTTCATGCTAGCCTGGGCATGGTGCTCTACGAAGCACTGTATGGTAGGAGGTGTCGGACTCCTACTTGTTGGTCTGAGGTTGGGGACAAAGAGCTTTTTGGCTTGGACTTTGTCCAAGATACCACCTTGCAGATCCAGATGATCCGTGAAAAGTTGAAGCAGACGCAGAATCGCCAGAAGAGCTACTATGATGTCAAGCATCGTCCGCTGGAGTTCAGTGAGGGTGAGCACGTGTTTGTGAGACTTTCACCTGTCACCGATGTTGGTCGGGCACTCAGAGTGAGGAAGCTGAGCCCGCGATATATTGGGTCATACCAGATCCTTGGTAAAGTAGGACCTGTTGCCTACCGGCTTGCCTTGCCTCCGAACCTAGCTAACATCCACGACGTGTTTCACGTGTCTCAGCTTCGGAAGTACATAGCAGATCCTTCGCACGTGGTGCAATCGGATGATGTGGAGGTTCGGGAGAACCTAAAGACCCCCGTCGGACCACTCAGAATTCTCGATCGTGGCGAGAAGCAGCTGAGGAGCAAGACCATTCCTATGGTCAAGGTGCAGTGGACCGGAAGAACTCCTGAGGAGTGTACTTGGAAGCGTGAGGACGAGCTTCTCCGGCAGTACCCCGAGTTTCGACCATGTATGTTTCTGATTTTGAGGTCAAAATCCTAAAAAGGTGGGGTGAATGTAAGAACCCGCACCGTTAATTAAGGTATTTAATTAATTAATTATGCAAAATTAGGAAATGATTCCATAATTGACCCTAATAATTATTTATGAGGCTTAATAATCATAATAAGTGGGTTAGAATGCTGAAAGTCGCTTTTCGGAAGAAAAGTGCAGATACCAGTTCTGCTAGTCGGTATAAATGCGTACCGAAAAAGTATCCCGGAAAATTAAAGTAAGTGCATGATAATTACTAGAATATTATGTAGGACTTGTAAAACGAGTTTCAAGTCCAAATAATGAGAACTGGTGCTAGAAACCGGTACTGGCTTTGAAAAGCGCGTACAGGAAATGTGCTCAGAAAAATATAATAAAAATATGATAATTCTTGTAAAATTGTGTAGTTTCAGAATCCAAAGTTTGGGATTAAAATGCTAAGCGTAGAAATTAAAGTTAATACTGTGTGTTTAAGTGTGTTTGGGCTATAAATACCCTCATTATGGGCACAAAACCCTAGACTCCTTTCTTTCCTACGTGAGTGGGCTGATCAGTTTGTGAGGGAGCACTGTTCCATTGCTTTCTTCTCAAGTTCTTGACCAAAACTCAACCTTGAACCCATTTTCTTGGTTGTTTCATCATCCTAAACACTTGGTGTGAGTGAGAGGCATCATATTGGGTGAGTGAGGGTGTTCTTCAGTGGTATTCCAGCTGCTGTGTGTGAGGTTTTGAGGCTGACTTTGGTTCGTTTGTTTGTGTGAGCTTGGAGTTGGTACTTTGAGCTTCAAGGTGTCATCTTTGGGAAGAAAGAACCAACCTTTGTGAAGCCATTTTCGTGCATCTTCCTTGAGTCAGACTTGGGGGGCTGTGTTGAGCTCCAAGAGCATCTCCATTCTGAGTTTTGAGCCTTGGTATGTTGTACCAACCTTTAACTTGAGTTTTAGGGCTTAAAAATGGTACCTTGATGCATCTAATGACTAAAAGATGATAACTTGTTGTTGGGTAATGTTGAACACGCCTAGAAATGCATGATTAGATGTTTAAAATCGGTAAAAAGGGAACCTTTAAGGGATATCTTCACGAAAATGCAGAAACTGCATTCTGTCGTGCAATATCCGGATATCTGCCCGTGGAATATTCGGATATTGGATATATGTGATATCCGGATATGGGGTTTTGGGATATCTGGATATTGGATATCCAGATATGTGAATCTGTATATCCGGATATTGGATATCCGGATATTGACAGTGAGATATCCGGATATTGCATATCCGGATATAGTCCCGAGGAATATCCGGATATTCTGGGATTTCACAGAACAGTAGCTGTGTTGTGTGTACAGTAGGCTATTGGGGTTTGTGGACCCTAATTTGATGAAGTTGAACTTCTGTATGTATTGGTCTAAGCCAGAATCATGGGATTAAGGGCTTGTGGCTTTGTTAGAAGCTTTAAGACTTGAAAACGTAAGCCAGAATCATGGGAATCATGGGCCTGTGGCTTGTGGCGGAATGAATGGAGTCCTCCGAGATGCAATCTGTGCTCTAGAAGCCTTCTACAACTCCTCTGCTCTTACCACTGCTCAGATTAGGGAGGTGGAAGAGTTGGAACTCTGTTGTGTGAAGATGGCCGGGTTGGCGAGGCCTTTACTGACTGTTAAGCAAAAATATCTTCGCACACTGAATGAGGCAGCTGCATCTCGGGAGGAGAGGGCCAAGACATACACCGAGCTGCTAAAGGTGAAGGACGATTTGTCCTCTCTAAGAAAAGAACATGACCAAACCGCTGCTGATTTGGTCAAGGCCAAGGAAAAGTTCACCTCTCTTCAGCGAGAGAATGACAATCTTCGAGACTCGCAAGCGGCCGAAGCAGTCAGGATGAAGGACTTTCGGATTTTGTATGACAGGCTGGAGGACAAATTGAAGGCAGCTGAGGATAATGCCCAACTTTACCGGGGTGAACTTGAAAATTCAGCCACCGGTTCCTTTTATAATGCCCTTAGCCAGCTCCAAGTACTTAATCCGGATCTGCCTCTGAATATAGTTGGCTTAAATGCTCGTGCATATGTCAGCAATGGCCAAATCATTCCCCCTCCCTCTGCATCTCCGGCAGGTGACTCAGTTATTCAAACTGAGGGAGGGGGTACAGTTGTTGAAGATGGTGACGAGGCAGGTGATAGTCCTCAAGAGTTGAGGCCCATTAAGTGTAAATTGTTCCACAAAACCCATGTTTTGGTTATAAATCACTCCCTTTAACCTTCTTCTTTTCATATAGAGCAACTGTTTTGAATAGTGGACCAGAGCAATGCCGAAAGTGGGAATTAAGGTAGACCTGGAGCAAATTTAACATTATCTTTTTCACATATGACTATTGGATTAGTTTTCTTTGTTCAGGACACCTAAGGCCCATCAAAAGGAACCACAAAATGAAGAGAGAAGAAGGAGTGTTGCGCAGAAAGGAAAAAGAAGTCTGCTATAGTACAACAGCAGTCAAAGGAAGCAATGGGGAGCCGCCACGTCAGCTATAGCAGAGAAGGTGGAGGTGCTGCCTCTGCACAGTACGAAAGCAAAGAAGCTGAGCAATGGGGAGCCGCCACGTCAGCTACAGCAGAAGGAGTGGAGGTGCCTCCCTGAATCCGATACTCCTACTCACAAAGGGAGCCAAAAGCAAGGGGGACCACTTCCATTTAAGGCCAAGCTGGCAAGAAGCAAAGCTACCATTGGAGAGGATTTAGACAAAGCACGACCCTTGATGAAAGGAACAATGGAGATCAAATGAAGAATCCTATAAAAGGAACAAGCAATCCTCATAAAGAGGGAATCAGCACCCATCCTAGGACTCGTTGTCTCTTTGTTTTCTTTTTTGTAAAAATGCTCACTAGGAGCTAACTTCCTCTAAGTAGGTGAGGGTTCCATAGAAGTAATCCCTTTTGTCTTAGGATAGCTTTGTAAGGAACACATATTTTATAAATGAATTTTGAGTTGCTCTTTGGTTTAATTTATTGATTTTGTGAAACCCTTTGGGCTGGCAACCTCATCCCGGGACCACTCGGTTGATGAAACACTGACAAAGGCGTGTGGAGCATTCTCAAAAATCCTGGGGTAGTTTAGCCTGAAGAAAGGAGGGAGAAACACCTGGAATGGGGAGCACTGCCATGTGAATCCATGCTCTTTTGAGAAGGCAGCATGGTTTCCTTGCATATAACTCCAAGTACTATGGAGTAACGTGGAGAGTAAGGCCTTACCCTCTGCTTACCTATAGCAAAACAAGGGAAGGAGCAAAATCCACTTGTAAAATATGTTACCAGGCAGGGTTAACCAAAGGGATGAAAACATGGAACCCGTAACACCTACTTGATCTTTTTCTTTCTGAAATTAATCTTAACTCAACTTTTATCACAACCTTTTCCTCGCGATAACTGAACTGTGTTTTACCAGCTGATGCTCTTACTTTCATTTCGTTGACTGCTCTTAAAGTTACTTCAATTGATGCATTTTTATTCGATGACCGTGCTAAGTCATTCACTGCTCTCATCTGGTTCAGAATGGTTAACATTGTTTAACTAGCTTCCCAGAGATTGCTCTTTGTGAGGCTTAGCTGAGAATAGTAATTTCTTTTATTGCTCCATTTTACAAATTAAGTTTCCTTTAGCGCTTCTTACTTCACAACTGCTTCCTGAGGACGATAAATCTGGGGCTACAATACCCTATATTGCTTGACACGTACGCTTGCGTATAGTTGAAGAGGGTTGCTCTCAGTCAGAGTAGATTGCTCCTGTTGGCAATCCTGATTACTATTCTACACTCTTGCTCTCTGAAAGAAATATTCCCGAGCAGCTCTCGGTTCGACCAAGCAGCAGGTAACCAGCTGGCTAAGGTGATCGCGGTGTCAGAAGAGACTCATGCTGCCATAACTTAATGAAGATTTGGGATGCCGGTTATCTTTGTAACTCGGTTTTATTTGCGGCCTTTGAAGCCCATTTTTGTATTGTAATGAATATTGTCGGTTTTATCCCGATTTTGCATTCGTAAGTTTACTTTGGCCGCCTTCACGTTGGTGTTTTGTTCATAGCTATTTTCATACTATGTTTTCTTTTTAACGACTTAGATGCATTTATCTAAGTGTTTGACTATTATCTTCTTTTTGGGTTCCTAAAGTATTTGTTAAACACTTCTAAAGACTTATCCTTTTGCGAATCGGGTTTCACGCTTATTCTCTTAAGTTCATGACTTAGGCAATTAGATAATTCAGTCCTTATCCGAGTTGTGTCTTACTTGGAAGACAGATTGCTTTTACCACTTGAATTGATTTTATTTTTTCTCAACTCGTGTATTTTACGAGTTTCATTTTGTTGACCTGGCCGAGGTCAAAGCATATGTACGGATTTCGTTTTGTGTCATTTTCCATGACACATGTTTATTTTGACTTACCCATTCTTTGACAAGTCTGCATTGACGATGGTTATTGTCTTTGCTGACTTAACCGTTTCATCCTAACCTGGATTTTACATCCTGGCTTTACCTAAGGTAAATGCAGTATCGCCACTTGCCCCACTTAGGCCCATAGACCGAAGTAGGAAACATTTCGACTCGATCAGAGTCAGTATGGCGAATTGCACTTGCACCTTGGGTTTAGTATTGGTGCACCAAACATGAATAATGATAAATCTTAAAAGAAAAATTCCTCATTTATTGATATCAATTTTCAATTACATGAATTTGCTGGCATATTCAGCTTTAATCAAATCCCTAAAAAAGGAAAAATAATTCGCCTAAAAAATTTCAAATAAATTGAAAAAATTTAAACTTTGTTGAAGGTGGATCCCGGATTTAGCTGTAATATATTTTCGGTTTATCCGCATTCCAGGTTCTCTGGATTTCTTTGCCTTTTGTAGTTTCCAAGACATAAGCTCATATTCAGCTCCCAATTTGCAGCTAGCTTTCCGTCTCTGGAATTTTTGTTGCCAATGTCTGCTCTCCTGAGTACCAGGTCATTTTTTTCAAAGACTCTTGGCCTCACTTTTTTGTTGTACATGGCTGCTATCAGCTGTTTGGCTATCATATTCCAGCAATGAGCTGTGACTCTGGTTCATCAACGAGATCCAGCTCGGCAGTAAGCAGCTTGCTGTTTTCTTGTTCATTATGCTTAATAGCATTCATTTTCCTCCAAGAGGGTTCTCCAATCTCCACCGGAATCAAGGCTTCACATCCATATATCAATCGAAAAGGGGTTTCCCCCCGTTGCAGTTTGAGTACTCGTTCGGTATCCCCAAAGGACGAAATATAGTTGTTGAACCCAGCTTTCTTTGGCATCAAACATTCATTTCTCGAGGCCGTCCACGATTACCTTGTTTGCTGCTTCAGCTTGCCCATTCGATTGTGGGTACTCCACAGATGCGAAGCGATGTTTGACTCGTAAGTCTTTCATCAACTCCTGAAACCTTTTATCAGGAAACTGTGTTCCATTAGCAGTTACCACCTCGACCAGTATTCCAAATCTGGAGACAATATTCCGCTCAAAAAACCTTTGTACTCTAGCCGAGGTGATTGTGGTGACTGGTTCTGCTTCTATCCACTTAGTGAAGTAATCCACCGGCACAATCAGCCACTTCAATTGTCCTTCAGCAGCTTTGAAGGGTCCCAACAAATCCATTTCCCATTTGAAAAAGGGCCATGGAACCGAAATATATTTCAGTTCTTTCGGCGGTGAAAGAATTAGCTTAGCATGCTTCTGACAATTGTCACATCTTTTGACATGTTCTTTAGAGTCTGCCTCCATAGTAGGCCAGTAGTAACCAACTCGGAGGGCCTTTCTAGCCAAAGCTTTATCCCCCATATGGTGGCCATTGATTCCTTCATGTACCTCGGCCAGCACATATTCTGCTTCTTCCGAGTTCAAACATTTCAACATAGGGATATGCAACCCCTTTCTAAATAGTTGATCATTCACAATTGTGTATTGTGTCGCATCTCGGACCAGCTTCCTAGACTTCAGTTGGTCCTCTGGCAATGTCCCTTTTTCAAGGTATGCCACTATGGGTTGCCTCCAGTCATTCGCCGAGGTGATAATCATCATGCAACTCGGCTCAGTTATGCTTTGTTATACCACAGTTATGTGGTTGCCTGGATTTTTTGTGCTTGCCAATTTAGACAAGATATCAGCTTGGCTGTTTTCCCCTCGAGGAATGTAAGTAACTTGCACTTCATCGAAATCAGCCATTATTTCTTGAACCTTGTTCAAGTATTTCATCAATATAGGCTTTTCTATTTGAGCTGCTTAAACTTTTTCTGCTAGTTTATTGTTTGGAAGTTCGAGTCAATTGACTAATATAATAGGCATGATAAAAGATAATACTTATTTGTTCCTTAATTGTAAAGCAGTTTGGTTATGGAGAACCAATTATTTTTATGGTTTAGTAAATAATCAGTTTATAAAATAAAATGCAGTTTCATATGAAACCGATTTTTAAAAATAACTGATTTTTAAAATATGGAGCGGTTTGGTTATTGATTGGTTTGGTTCTTTTGGATATTTTGAACACCCCTAAAAATTTGGAATAATTTGAAGTGAATGTTGAAATTTGACATAAACGAATTGGTTTAAGCTTAGGGGATTGATTTAAATTGATTTGATTCTGGGTTTTGAAAAACACTAGAAAAGTGCTACAGAAGTGAACTTTCATCAAGAAATGTGTTACAGCAGTTAAAGAGCATGGTTGCAAAAATAAAATGGGAAATTTATGATATTCAGAATTCTGGTACTTGTTTCTTGATTGTTAATTGTTGTAAAAATACTTGAGATACTTAGTGTGACAAAATTGAAATTAGTCAGTAATTGAATTTTTAGTTGAAGAATTAAATACTTTGAATTTCAAGAAAACTTGGATAGAATAGATAAAGGGAATTAATTTCACTGTTCTTGGTTGAACGATCTCAATCTTTTGATTCTTATACTACAATAGTGATTGTTAGCACTAGACAATAGTAATTTGAAATTATGGAAAATTACATTCTAAAACTAACCAATACAAAGATGTCGGCTTTTTGACCCTTATAACCTTTAATTAATAATTAATTACCAATTTGACCTTCATTTGAAACTAATTCGAAAATTTAACCCCTTCAGAAAACATAACACCAATCTGCCCCTGTTTGACCGTTGACCATGAAGCCTACCCGGGTACACCCCTCCCTACCCTGGTATTTTTTGAAATTTTTTATCTACCCGGGTAGAGAGGGGTGTACCCGGGTAGAGTTCTTGAATCTGGAAAAATGGTTGAATTAGTTACCCGGGTAAGAAGGGTTGTACCCGGGTAAACATCCAGAGTAGCGTTTTTATATAAATGAAAAAAACTGTGACAGGCATGGTTCATGGACGATAGCAACGAAGATCCAAGGCTTCCTCACCATGGCAGCCCTAATGAATTTGTTTCCATCAACCAATTAGCAGGTCATTACTCTCTCTCTCTCTCTATCTATCTATAGTTTTACTTAGTTGTGACGTTGCAGAAAAATGGTGAGTTTTGCAAGATTGGGACTCTTATACTGGAAGCTGAATCCAAATGATTATGAGAACGATGAAGAGTTGAGGAAGATTAGAGAAACTAGGGGATACAATTACATGGTAATGTTGTATTAATTTTTTACTAATTTCATTTTGTTTTCTGTAATCAGAAGGTGCTTCAATTTTTTGCGTTTTCATTAACCTGATAGAAATATAAATCCGAGGAGAATATGAATTGGAAAAAGAAACTTTTTAGCATCTCGGTTATATAAAAATCCTACTCTTGATGTTTACCCGGGTACAACCCTTCCTACCCGGGTAACTAATTCAACCATTTTTTCAGATTCAAGAACTCTACCCGGGTACACCCCTCTCTACCCGGGTAGGTAAAAATTTCAAAAAATACCAGGGTAGGGAGGAGTGTACCCGGGTAGGCTTCATGGTCAACGGTCAAACAGGGGCAGATTGGTGTTATGTTTTCTGAAGGGGTTAAATTTTCGAATTAGTTTCAAATGAAGGTCAAATTGGTAATTAATTATTAATTAAAGGTTATAAGGGTAAAAAAGCCCAAAGATGTCTGCTGAAAAGGAACGAATAAGCTCAAGTAAGTAGGGCATTCAGGAATATGTTTATAAGTTTGCATCTATATAAAATGATAAATGCATTAAGTAAGACAACTTGTACATGAGTAAAAACCACATATCCAATACTAAAATTGATCACAGCGAAACTTCAAATTAATTAGAGTCATAAGTTTTTTTTTTTGTGTACACTTAAGGCTTGTTTGGGAGTTAATTTTAAGAGGAAAAGGAAAGGAAAGGAAGAGTTTTATTAATCCTTCCTTGTTTGTGAATTTAAGAAAGTGAAGGAAAGGATTTAGGGATTTTTACAAAACTCTTCTTGTTCTTAAAATTAAAATTCTTCCAATTGGAGGGTTTTAATTCTCAAACAAGGGAAGCGAATACCATTCATTTTTCTTCCCTTCCTTCCCATTTATCTCCCTTGAATTTCCTTTTTTTCCTTCCCCTCTAAACTCCCAAACAAAGCCAGGTAGGTGTGTTTGAGAGTTTGGAGGAGAAGATAATGAAATGCATCCTAGGGTGAGGTAAAGAAAAGAAAAAATGGAAGGTATTCTCTTTCCCTTATTTGGGAGTTAAAACTCTCCCTCAAATCGCCCACTTTGGGCAACTCTAATTTTAAGGGAGAAAAGGATATTTGAGTTGAGGGCCTGTTTGGTATGATATATAAGGCTGGATAGTATACGTCTATATTATACATTATGACATTTTCAATTGTTTAGTGTGACTATCGTGTAGTATAAGCTTATACATCAATACCTCTTAATACATTAAAATGATGTATAAGCTTATCATGTTTAAGGGGGTGGGATAAGCCCCGATAAGGTATTGATGTATTAATCTAATCCCTTCCCTTTTTTTGTTCCCCATTATATATAACCCCACTGTAACCCTATTGCTTATTTTTTCCACTGTAAAACCCCCCTTTCTTATTCCCCCATTCAGCTGTCTCCTTTTTTTAGTCTCTCTGTAATTTGTAAAAAGCTTAAAAACTAAGCCCTGATGTTCGAAAATCGAGGGTATTTTGATGGAAAGCAAGTCGAATTTGACAAATCTAATGCAGTGGTGTATATGCAATAAAGCAAATTAGCGAGTAAGGTTGTTCATGCTCTAATCTTCCATCCGAACATTTTCTCATACACCTTTCTCTCAAACCATCTCATGGAGTTCTATTCCAAGTGCGATAGTGCTGCCTATAACGTGCTCGTTATAATACCTGACATAACCTCTCTTTTTTAGAAAATTAAATAAAATATTCTTTTTCTCGTATAAAAGTAATCATGAATTTTTTTAAAAATATTAAAGATTTTTGTTTTTACAAAAATTAATATATTTTGTGGACATATTAATTGATAGATTTTTATAAAAACTGATATATATATGACATATTTTAAAGAATTATACAAATATTTTATTAAAGGATGTTTTTGTCAAAAATATTTATTTTTATCCTATATCATATTATATAGTACATTACCAAACATTTAATAGTATTATCTTATACAATACATTATCTTATATGATATCATGTCAAACATTGGATAATATTAAAATTTAATCAAGTCTTATACAATCAGACCTTATACAATCAAGTCTTATACTATCAAGCCTTATCTTATACTATACATCAAATATGCCCTGATGGTTTTACAAAAATTCTCTATTCTTATCCCCATTTTTTTAAACTCGCAACCAAGGAAGACATTTACAATTTTTGTATAACAATATTGATTTTTCAGTTCACACAGCTTACTTTTTCTTATACATTTATTTGTAATTCTCCTTCTAGCCCTTTCCCTCTAAATAGTGACTCCCAAACACAAGCTTAGAGTCATAAGCTTCGCAACTAAGAGATCTGCCACTTACGAATAGCAGAGACATGTGCCAAAAGCCCAAAACGGACATGAGAAGTAGTTGAAAAGTGTACTCATCAATGCACAGTTTGATCCACGGACTATAGTTACTTCACAATGCCACACCTTCAAGTATATTAATCAAACACCAATAGTCAGTATTTTCAAGCATTGGGTGTTATTTCAGCAAGTCAATTTGTGGGCCAGCTATTGTTGACCAGCTGCAACTTTATTGTCGGCCAGTTGTTTTCTCAAGCAACTTCATGAAGGAATTTGAAATTGATTAGCTATTGTCGGCCAACTGTTCTTTCTTCTGAAATCTGGAAAACCGAAGATCATGCTTCCTTCGTCACTAAGCATATACATGCCGTCATTCATGATTGTTCAAGAAGGCTCCAGTTGCAGCAAGTTCCAGAGTTTTTCAGAATTTTGTACCGCCACAAAGCAACTAAAAATAGAACCGTAGGTTCATTTGTTAAAAGCATCCCAAACGCAGAATCAGAGATTGTGGGAGATTAAGAGAGTGAAACAAAACCTCTGTGTACCCAATTTTGTGTGTTATCCTTGTGAGGATTATTGTGTGCATTAGAGCGTGGGGTTTGAGTTTTAGATTCTATTTTTAGGCAGCGTTTAGCAGAGGAAAAAGGTTTTTTCATCGGGCGATCATAATTTTTTGGAATATGGTGAAAAAAAAAAAAAATTATCGAAAATGTTACTAAAATGTTGTTTAATAAGCTAAATTTTTTCTGTGAATATTAGGTTATTTTTTTGATGTTATATTTTTAGTTAATTGTAAAATATTGTTTGGAATGCAGACCGAAATTAAAAAATTACCCTTGATTTTCAATATTGAATCTCTTTCGACGTTCATTTGACCTCAGATTTATCTCTCTCTCTCCGGGTTCCCTTTTTTCTTTGCCTTTATTTCCCCTCAGAGATATCTCATTTTTGTCAGCTACCAAAGATTGATGTTAAATTGGATCAGAAGACATGTTTGGTGGCATGAGTGGTGGTCGATTTGGCCCTTCTGGTAATTCTCCCGGTGAAATGGGTTGGTACGATGGACCAAGCTCTGGTCGTTCTAGTTCCTTTGGTGACTTTAGTTCACGTCAACCAGGAACTATATCTGGTGGAAATTCTCGCCCAGGTAGTTTAAGGGGATTTGGTAGTTCAGATCGTTATGGTGGTTTTGGAGATTTTGGCTCTGGTCAATTTGGTGCTTTTGGTGAAAGAGGATCGAGCCAAAGTAGCAGTATTGGTGATTACAGTGGTAATGGTTTTGGTGCTTTTGGGGATAAACCCAAATAATAAGATTAACAAGGAGGGCCATATTGAAGAGCAAATTGATCTCTTCACGCAGGTGATAAGCTAGGCAACGAAGAGCAAATCCTTTCCCACGCGATGGGAAAAAAAAAACCATAGTTTGGATGGTATTTAGAAGTGGAAATCCGCTGTATTAAACAAAATGATGGGAAAAAAAATTTCCACATTTGTTTTTACTCATCCTCCTATTAAGCATGAGAAAATAATTTTTCCCACCCAGCGACGGAGCCAAGATTGGAAGGGAGGGGAGAGAAAATTAAATTTTTATCTTACATAATATCAATATTTTCTCTACCTATGGACCTCGTACTTTTATGGAACTCCTTTAGGTAATTTCTTACCAAAATATTAATATTTGTTGAGATATATAAAATCATTAATGTAGCCTCACCCAACAGCTTAAGCTTTTAGGTTGAATTAGTTCTTTACATTTTATTAGAGTCTTGGTGTACCAGATTCGATCCTCATCGTCTCCCACTTTCTTTCTAGTGAAATTTCTTTCTTCGCATAGAAATTTCTTTCTTCGCACAGATAAGTGGTCTTGTGCATTGTTCACCCTTCAAGTCTAGGAGGCTCTCGTGTGAGGGGCTCTAGTGTGAGGGGACGTCTTGAGATATATAAAATCGTTAATGTAGCCTCACATAATAATAGACCTAAAAAGTAGTTTAAAACAATAATTAAAAATCATTAATGTAGCCTCACCCAACAATAGACCTAAAAAGTAGTTTAAAACAATAATTAAAAAAAAAAGGTGTCTTCATTCAACGTTAACATTAACTAAAACAATGCTTTTTTAACTATAATTTTTTTTTAAAATATAAAAATACTGCAACCAAGTTGCCCCAAAAGATGAATTTTTTAAATTAGAACAAACTCATTTTCTCTTTACCAAATCACTACACAAAGAGAAATACAATAATGCAAATGAAAATTAAAAGGAAAATGCAAAAAAAGGGTATTGCAAAAAAGGTACACATAACACACGTTTGATAAAGTGGAGGTAGATTTTAACTTGGATATCAAATTAGAACTTTCAGAAGAAGCAAATTTAACCGTAACAACAGTACCACATTTAGCCTTCAACAACATTAAATTTTTTTTTTTTCATTTTTTTAATGGGGAAGAGATGCGGCCGCCCATGCTAGCCTCCCCCTCTAGCTTCGCCCCTGTCCCCACCCCACTTTCTCACTATTTCTAAAAAAATCCATGTACTAAATAACACCTTATACTCTATTTCATTTTAGTGAAATTTTTTTATCTGTTTTTGCCAGTGGGGTAGGTATGTTGACCACATAAACACTAGTATCTTGTGTGTGCCATTTGCTTTCTATTTTATTCTCTATGTCATATTTAGCTTTAAACTGATCCATTGAAATAGAACAATGACAGAAAGTAGTCCTCATTCATCAGATTTACGTTTTCATGTATGGCATTATCAGCATTGTCAAAATAGCTGAAAACAAAACTCTTAAGACACATTTCAAATATTAACACAGCAAGTCAATTTGAAGCGGGTGTTAAACTGCAGGTAAAAAGCTACTTAAACCACCAAGAGTTGAGTTTAGCTTTCGTGATGGGAAGTTCCAATTCCAAGGCTATGTGACTGACTCATGCGAACCACACCACTGACAGATAATAATCATAATATGAAACTATAAATGTTGAAGACCAGGGCAAGTGGCTTAAAGAACACAGAAAACATTAAATCAGAAAATCAATGCTGAAGACAGAGGAAAGGGGGAAAGAAGCGCATACCGTAGCATGTAAGAAAACAAAGAATTGTTCCATATGTTAGTGATGCCAAAGAATCAATAATTCAGAAGGGCAACAAATTACAAAAAAGAACTGGAATTTGTGGACAAAATTGCTCTGGATAAAAGGCTGAGTTAATTTTTTTTTAAAATTAAATACCAAAAACATTTGTTTCATTAGAAATGCAAGATAGCACACTGAAAAGCAATACCAAATGGACCTCAACAAGGGGCATATTCTTAATAAGACAACGAGTTTTTGGGTGGAAACTCTAGGTTAACATACAATTGTCAAAGCTGATCTTCGATTTGCACTTAGTAAGTTCCAAAAATCAGTAAGTTTGTACTAGTCAAGGAATGCCATATTCATGCTTCCTTAAGTAAATGCCTACACAAATAGCAAGGATGCTTCCAAGTCCCAATAAAGGCATTATCAAAGTTTCAGAAATAAGCATAAGCTAGATTGCCACTAATCTTGCGTATAAATTGACTTTTTAAAAAAGTAATGGGGTCACAAAGCAGATGGTCAAAACTACTGATCCACACATACCATGATGTTTAATAACAACCATATAACAATATACTTTGAAGTTTGAACAATAATTGTCCCACCTTATTATCCCAAAACCTCAAAATGATATTACAAGTACAAAAACTGTTGGTGTCAATATCCCCAAATTAAAAAAATAATAATAATAAAATCAAAATGTCACAGAATCAGCACCAACCCATGACCAATAATGCTTCTTGACAGAGAGAGCCTGGTCTGCAACATTCTTCTCGTCAAAATCGCCGTACTCATCGACCTCGTACGTGCAAAAATCACCATCGGGCAAGCCCTCAACAGTGGCATTCAAGGTATGCATAACGTAGTAACCGGGCAAACCCGGATACGAGTCCGAATTGCGCTCGTCCACCCTCATCTCATACGAATTGGGATCAATGGTCACGATGTCACCCACCTCAAAACCGGTCTCGGGCTCCGACCCGACACCACCAATCACGGAGCCAAGCTCTTCCCTGATGCCCCTCACGGCGGCGGATTCCGGGTCCTCATTGGGCTTCATCTTCTCCGACAAGGACCTACCACGCTTCCTCACGTTACCGTCCGAAAGCTCCTGGTGCGACTCCGCAAGGAATTTTCCGTCTTTGCGGGTGACCCGAACGGTGACGACCTGAACGGTTCGAACCGGAGGGGTCGAATCGGCGAGAGAGGTTTCGCCTTGGGCGAGCTCGAGCCAGAGGTTGTGGACGTTCTTTGTGCCGGGCTTGACGCCCCACGAGGCAAAGGAATCGGAGGGTAAACGGGGTTTGAGCCATTCGAGAGGGACTGTGGGGATGCGAAGTTGTGGCGGTTGTTATTCTTGTTGATGTTGGAGGATGATGATGATGATCCGGAGAGGGACATGGCGGGGATTTTGAGGAATCGGTGAGGGTTGAGAGGGAAAGAGAGGGCACCTTGTGCCTGTGAGGTAGGACTTGGAAGAGGTAAAGAGGAAACACAAGGAGAGTGCTGCGAGGAAGAGTTCTGGTAAGAAGGGTGTTCGATCTCGATGATGGAAATGTCCAATAGGATTATTGGTATGTTTTCATTGGATCTTCTCGAGTATGTACGAGAGAGGTCCTTACAGATCATTGACTCTGCATTATAATAAGCGCAAAAGTGCGAGGTGTATACTAGAAGAGAGAATTCAAAAGTATCTCTGCCCAATTGGCTTAATTCTTTTTTCTTTTTCTTTTTTGTATAAAGGCCTAATTCCTTTATTTATAAAGCATGAGTGATATTATAAATCTCAGAGAAATATTAAGGTCCAGTTCGTTGCATCTGGAATAATATAATTAAAAAAATTCTTAATTTTTCTCTTGGTTGTTAATCATTCTTGAGTTTTCTAGAATGTGAGCTTTTATATTAGGTCCATAACAATTGCCTCCGCTAATCCGTCAGATTGTAATAGTTGTTGCGATTGTGATGATGGACTTGCCTTCTTTTTTTGACAATTTTCCTCTGGATTGAAATTCTTCTTGGCCGACTTAATTGGGTTGACAATTGTAGTTATTGTCTCTGTCCGTGTTCAAAATCAAACTTGTCGAACTTCACTGTTGGGATCCAGATCATGTAATGGTCCGTGTTTGGTTCTTTGGTTTGGAACTAGCTAAGTGAGTCTAGACTCATTTTCAAGTCTACAATGTTGGCTTTTCACACTAGTCAAAATTTTCTAACCGAGGTCTTTATTAGAAGTGGATGGGTTTTTCTGTTGACCTCCTCACCAAGGTCTTAATCCTGTCTTTTCGAGTTGCGAGGCTTTTTCTAGAATCCATGTAATCTTGTTGATTCACGCTCCAGATTCTGTTATTCAGGTACTTCCTGGTTCACACTAAGCGACTTTCTTTTATGCTTTTTGATTTGAATTTTAACTCGACCTTTGAATTGTTGTGTCAGATCTCGTGAGCCAGGTATTGAAGATGCTGCTCTGGTATTCCTCCCTCAACCTTTTTGGCTGAGGTCCTACTTGACACTGACCGATCATTCTTTAGACTGCGTTGCCTGGGTTTCGTTGCTTTTGTTCTTCATGCTTTCTAGCATTTACGTCTTGGTTGGCTTCCCTGGACTGGGTTGCTTGGGTCGTGTTAGGCTATAATCTTTTATCTTTCTAGCATTTCTTCCAAAATTGGTTTGTTGTGGTCTTGCCCTGTGAAGATTGTTTATTTTCCTTATTCCATTTTGACAATTGCGTACTTCCACGAGCCCCCAGTCCGACAATTTGAGGATTCGGGCTGTAGCGTTCTTAGAGAGTCTCAATCATGTTCAGGTCCATTCATTTTGAGGCACCCATTTATCCTATACAGTTGTGTGTCAAACTTACGATATTTTTTGTACACCTCGACCAAGTCTGGGTTGATTCTTAGCTGGTGTTTGCTGGGTGTTTTTGGGTTCGATTCTCCACAGACGGCGCCAATGTTTTATCTCGTGGATCGAAATGTCCAATCTGATGATTGATATATTTCTGTTGGATCTAAATACTTTCTTTTGGACATTTATGAGGGAGATACATTAGAGATCACTGAAGCACTGTGCACCATAATAGGCGACATAGCCAAGGTGAGGGGTGTGTGCACAGTGACAGCTAAGAGAGAGAAGGCTCAAAGGTTTCTGTACCTAGTTAGCTTAACCCTTTATTTATAGATAAGTTACCTGGCAGGAGTGAACTTTTGGGCCTCTTAAAAATATTCAGGATCTGGTTCTTGATCTATTGTTGTAGCACTAGGAATAGTATAATTAAAGAATCTTTTTATAATTTTTTTCTCTTGTCTATTAGCCCTTCTTGAATCTTCTAAAATGTGGGCTTTTATATTAGGTCTGGAAGTTGAGGCTGAGTTGCCATCCTAGGACATTGAAAGTGGTTGCGGCGGCAGCTGCGGGATATACTGAATAATAAAAATTACATATTAAACAATAGAAATTACAAACTCATAAAAATTATAGGTTATGTAATAAAAGTTGTATACCACAAAAGTTACAAATTTTTATTATTTATTAACTTATGATTTCAAAAAATACGATACAATGTTCCTTTATCTGAAGGTAAACTGAAAAATAAAAATTACATATTAAACAATAGAAATTACAAACTCATAAAAATAATGAGTTATGTAATAAAAGTTGTATGCCACAAAATTTACATATTTTTATTATTTATTAACTTATGATTTCAAAAATACAATACGATGTTCCATTATTTGAAGGTAAACTGAATAATAAAATTTACATATTAAACAATAGAAATTACAAACTCATAAAAAATATAAGTTATGTAATAAAAGTTGTATACCACGAAAGTTACATATTTTTCTTATTTATTAACTTATGATTTCGAAAAATACAATACGATGTTCCTTTGTCTAAAGGAGTATAAAATGATCCTCACTCTTTCATTGTCACAGGACAGCAATGTGGGATGAAGTCACTCAACTTGTTTAATTTCGCTCTTTTGTGCCAAAAGCATTATTTATGTTTAGGAACATAATAAGAGATTTGAGAGAAAGATGAGAAGCATTGATATGGCTTATTCACACTGGTGGATCAGAAAATATTATTTATATCTGTACATTTAATGACAGGATTCGGTGGCATTGCTTCCGGAAATTTAGTGACAGATGGCATTGCCTTCGGAAAAAAATTTAATTCTTTTTAAATTTATTAAAAAAATAAAAACAAGAAAAGAAAAATTCAACTTAATAAAGAATATATAAAGTGATAGGTTTTGTTATATGGGAAATATTAGTCTCCTTTAACATGAGGTAGCTTATCTCATTTTCTCTCACTTCGATTTCCGCATCTCACTTTTCTTTTTCTTTTTCTTTTTTCTTGTAATGGTGGGACCCACCTAGTTTCTCTCTACAACATAAGATACTTATCTTATGTAAAAGGAGATTAATAAAACCCTTGTTATATTTATATTGAAATGTTAATCACTCAATCACCCATCATTGGGTAGGTGAAGCAACCAGGTTATTGATGGAATGGGATGTCACCCATTTGAAAGCATCCCAACCATCTTCATATGCTGCAAGAAGAGGGTGTTCTGGTGCCAGCGTACTCCACAGAAACCACTAGAACATTTGTTTGTGAAGCTACTATATTAAGGTAGCGTTGGTGGAGGAACGAGAATGCAGATTCAAGGCAAAATGCGCCAACATGATAGTAGACCAAGATTGGAATTTGGAAGCTTTTGGCTACGAGGGTTGCTCAATTTTGGAAGATAAATGCGAGCTTCAATGGACAAGCTAATGACTTACAATATGGTCAAATGTGTCACCTAAATAAAGACAAGACCTGGTTTCTTCCTCGTGCCACCCCATCTATCCAATATCGATGTATTTATATGAAGTAAAAGGATATATGAAGTAAAGGGATATATCTCTGTGTGTGTTTTGTTTGATTTGGTGTAATTTTTTTCTCAAAAGTTTATGTCTGCAAGGGCAGACACTGGCACGTAGCTAGGTCCGCCATTGCTTATGCACATGCGCATATTGAAGAAAAGGTTATAAATTAGTAGTTAATTCCCTCATATATAGTAAATTAATTTAATTAATTTATACTTAAGCTAATTAACTAAACTCAAGCTAAAAAGACTAACGAAACCAAAAAAAGGCGCATAGACTTTTTTTTTGGAAATTACCCACCTGATAATTCCATAGGTTTCATATGGACTAATACGGAGTTCAGAGCAGGTCCATGATTAAAGTTTTAAACCAATGTTTGCCTCGGCCATCAACTCGGCTGAGGTCAAGGGGTCACAAGATCAGTTTACTGACACAGTTTTATATATTAATATATATATATATATATATATATATATATATATATATATATATATATATTCTATATTAAAAATTCAAAAATATCAATCCACAAATAATCAAAGATTCAAAATATAATTAACATAATTAAACCAATTACATATACAAGTCAGCCAATATTATACAATCTAATCAAAGTATCAAACTATCAAAGTATAAAACACATATTCCAATGGAGTTAATGAAATATTATATCATAAAACTCAGGCCCTCCTTGTCCTTCCCCTTCAAAAAATTTGTTGCTTCTTGAAATACTGTAATGAACTTCTCTGCATAATTTGAAGTTACAAACAACAACAACTGGAAATTGAAGTCACACATAAAAATCATGTAACAGCATGTGAAAGGAGATCCCTTATCCAAGAGAGAACGAAAGAGAAGAAGCGACATCCAAAAGAAAGAATGGCTAAATAACAACACAATATGGGTGAATTGTGTTTTAAATTTTTTCGAATTAAACAAAGAAAATTAAAAACCCCTTTTTCAAGAAAGCATGCAAGAGAGTATTATGCAACGATAAATTAAAAGATAAGGGAAGAGAAGATAATATCGTGATGTATCCTGGTTCACTCTCCACCACTGAGAGCTATATCCAGACTGAGGCCGATCGTTCCAGTATCATCAAGCTTTCAATCGGTGCTTGAAGAAATCATTTTACAAGAGGAATTTTATAAGACCAGTGATCTTCACTATATCATGCTCAACCTAACCCTAGGATCACTCCCCTTGAACTAATACAATTGAAATTTTACAAGACCTGTGATCTTCATGAAATCACGCTGAACCTAACCTTAGGATCACTCCAATTGAACAACCATAGCAGAAACAATCTCTCCAAATTCAGAATTACAAAGAAATAGAAGAAGAAGATTTAAAGAGCTTTCTCTCTCTAGATGTTAAACATATCCTCTATACGATGTTCTTATCAAACCATAAGGATTTTTCAAGTTTAATTCAGTCTCTCTTATGCTCTCTTAATTCTCAAAAAGAACTCTTGGTATGGTATTTATAGACTTTTTCTCAAAATTAAATCCTTACGAATAATCTCTAGACTTATGCATTAAATATTGTAGCATGATAAAATTAAAATCAAAATCTTCAAATTAACTTTCCAAATTTTGATAAAATTCAATCAAATCTTTCAAAAAGAAAATAAATCTAAAATCAAAAACCAAATCTAGTCAAATATTTAAAAAGGAAATTAATCTCAAATTAATTGTTTCTTTTTTAAATTAAAAACCGAATAAAATCAAATCTTTTAAAAAGGAAATCAATCTGAAATCAAAAATCAAAAATCAAATCTAATCAAATATTTTAAAAGGAAATTAATCTCAAACTAACTTTTTCTTTTTCAAATCAAGAACCAAATCAAATCAAATCAAATTTTTTTTAAAAATAAATTAATTTCAAATCAACTTTTTTTTTTCCAAATCAAAAACTAAATATTGAAAAAATCTATTTAGATTAAAAATAAAATTTTTACTTTTTCTTTCCTTAATTTCCATGTGTGTTAGACTTGTATGTCAATGCATGAGTTTATGCTTCTAAATGCAATCTAGAGAGATATGGCTCAATAAACTCAACTTCATACATCCTAAGACTCTAATTAACATTACAAATAATATACTCTTGAATCTTTCTTCACTTGAAAACTTTGACTTTGATGTTGACTTTGCATATTTGAATTACTTCTTCACTTTTGCATGTTGCCTTGATCTTCTAACTTCACTTAGGACTTGTTGCACTACCTTCTAATTTGTGCATCCATGTTGAGCTTGTTGGTGCTTTGTAATCATCAAAACTTTAAATATATAAGCTTGGAAACATATGGTTCAAAAATCTTTCTCTTTTGATGATGACAAACACTTCATTGAGAAATATGGTTAGTTGCAAATGAAATCAGAAATAAGAAGCTCCCCCTAATTATATGCTCCCCCTTAGTAAAGTAATTGGTAAAAAGTTAACAATCCCATAAAAAGTTAACTTTCTCCCCCTTTGATGAAAAATAAAGGAAACATAGATTTCTCAATCTCACTATATTTATCAACAATACACATAGTCAATCAAGAGGTCTTTTATTAAGGTTGTAATGTGGCTTGGTTATCTTCTCACTCTCCACAGTCTTAATGATACACATAGTCAATCAAGAGGTCTTTTATTAATGTTGTAATGTGGCTTGGCTAATAGGTAGCAATTAAATATGGATAAGTAGCTATGGGATTAGATTTAAGATTTAAAGAGAAATAAGCATTAAAGTCAATTTCTTTTTCTTGTACTTCATTTCCTCTATATATACTTTTTCACAGACTAATTTTTAATACTTTATATTTCTCCTTTTTCACCTTTTTCTTTCATTTTTCAAGGCCTCCTATTGGGTGGTTTGCTGATGGTGAAAAAATATAAGTTCTGATGGGGAACGTTCCTCTGTTCTATATTGGTGGTAGAACACAGACTCGTTCCCTTACTTCCAACCCAAGTGCGCAAGTGCACGCATCAAGTAATAATGGGTGTATTAAGGCCCAGATTATCGTTCCCACGAGGATAGAACTCTGGATATTGTCTTACACTATTTTATAAAGAGTGAAAATGAGAAGAAAAGTTAGTGAATGAACTGTATGGTCAAACGTTCCCTATTGTCTTGACAACGTTCCTCAGGATCAGTAAGTTCAGTCTGATGGCAAACAGTTGCTCGCTACATTATATATGTGATCCTTCCTATTTATAAGAAGGTGAGATAATAATCATTGGAGATTTGGTAGATACAGGAATAAATAAAGTAAAAATAATAAAACAGTACCAACTATAATTAAGAGACAACAAGTGGATGATTTTAAAAACAGTTTAACAGAAGGAACGAATTCACTGCTCCATTCTTAAATAGTTATTTTCTCTGCTAAAGACTTAGCACTTTTTGGCTTTGTCCCAGTTTCTTATCTGCCAACTCCGATTCTTCGGCTCATGGACTAGATGGCTTACAAGTTTCCATATTCCTATGGCTCCCTTGGCTCCAACAGGTACTCAGTACAGAACCTTAAAGTGGACGAAGCGGCCCCTTATTCCTAAGGTGACCAATAGTGTTTTTGCCATGACACTACATGCCCCCAATGGCTAAGCTGTCTGAAATCCCTTCCTTATGGAAGTTCCTTTCTCAGTATGTGTTCAATTTCCATTGATACACAATGAACATAGCTTACTTAGCCAAAGAAATACAAAAAGCTTCAGTCAATAGTTTCAAAAATAATTCTTTAAGAATGTTGCAGTTTATCCGTCCCACAGATAGTTCAGCCCATGGCTGATGTTTTAAACATAATTATTCTAAACTGAAGTCCCATAGACCCGAGATTCAGCTCAGAGATAACGAATGGAACGAAAAGAAGAAACACTTATATTAAATTGAAAGACAGTTTACAACAAAACATAGAAATGAAGAAGGTGGTTTGATGCTCGTGAGGAGTCTTAAGGGATGGTACAGAACAGAGAAGAAGGTTTGTCACTTAACTACAGTTACATCTATATAAAACTAAACTAATAACTACTACTAGGTGATATCTTCTTTTAGGACTTTCAATCCCTCTAGAATTCGATGATGTTTTTGTGTTTGGGACGTCTTATTTATAGGCAAAAGAGAGAGTGGAAGTCTTGTAAATCCTTTGGAGTTGGTTTCTTGAATGAAGGGATGGGGCAGTGGCAACAGTGTTTAGAAGCTTTGCAAGTTGCTTGATGGGACAATATTTGTTGATGATTATCCGTTTTCTACAGTCCCCTCATGCCTTGCTTTCTTCTTGGCCAATGAGAACTCTTGATTCTCTGCTGTTCACATTTCCTGCTGCTTAAGTGGCGCACCGCTTTGCTTTTTAGAAGACGTTGTTTCCACGTTTCCTGCAAAATGAGCAGAGCATTAAATGAAGGTAGCAGGTGTAATAAATGCTCTCAATTCGTTCCCCTTTTAATATGTTTTCAAAGGAATACGTCATCATACGTTCCCCCACTGTGTTTTTGTCACAAATGTGTAAAACAAGTAATTTTCATGCTAAGTTGCTCATCATATGAGGGAACGTAAGGTATTTTGCCATCAAAATGGGCTTAAATGGGAACGAATTTACGTCCCATCACCTCCTTCCACTACAAATTCTTCCAAGGGAGGTGGAGAAGGATCTCTTCACACACTCACTTTCAAGACATCCTCAAGAAAGGAAAGGTACTCACAATCTCAATACAAACAACTTTGATGTTTAGAGTTTTGTGATTTGGTGGCTAGATTGGGTGAAACAAGGCAAGCAAAACCTTGCCCTATTCACCAATGGAGGAGGGCTGCGTGAGGGAGAAGAAGGGAGGAGAGAGAGTGTACTGAAAAAATGACTTCCCATGTGTCTTATTCTCTCATTTAGTGGAAGGTGGGTCCCACTTGTCACTTAACTCACTTAAACTTACTCATTTAACCCACTAATAATCACTAAATTTATAATTCATTAATTTTATCCCAACTCCTCATATTTTTATTTCCTATAGCATAATTTTATTTTTCACATTTACCGGTAAAATTACACCGCAGTATTTTATCCGGTAAAAATCACTATTCATCAAAATTTCTCAAAAAATACCTACGAACTCCAAATTTCGCACTGAATCAGTTCCCAGTATTAGTTTCCTCAAATTAAACTCCGATTTATCATGTCACGATACAAGGTTACACAGTTGGCAATTTACCATTTTGCCCCTGATTGATATTTTAATCCCAAATCTCAGGATTTTCACTAATTAAATCCTCTAACCAATGTTATTAAACCCGGACCGGTGATCGACCCGGTCGGGGTACTGGGTCAGTGGGTCACTGGTTCAACCGCAAAAACCGGATATATATATATATATATATATATATATATATATATATATACATTTATATTTTATACTCAATTATATAATAAATATTTTAAATGGTGCAAGTAGTTTAGTGGTAAAGACTATAATTTATATCTTCATAACAAGGGTTCGATTCCCACTAAATGCTATTTTGAAATAATTCTATTAAATGATATATATATATATATATATATATATATATATATATATATATATATATATATATATATATATATTAAATGGTGCATATTAACTAACAAATAAACTCAGCTTAGTGGTAAGTTGTTGTTGGACATTCTCACAGGACTCGAGTTCGAATCCCAGCGGCTGTAACTTTGAAATATTTTTTCAAAAACCGGGTTGAGTTGTAAAACCGGTTTTCACAACATTGCCTCTAACCCTCAATTTAGCATTTAATATCATAATTAAATATGTGAGGTGTTATACTCTCCTAAAGTTCACCCAAAATCTGCCATTTTATAGAAAATTCAACGACATCTTCTTTGTTTATTCTACTTCTCATTTTATCAAAAGTGTGTTATTATCCTCAAATGGTACCTAATACACATGAGTGGCATTCAAGGACCAGCAATGCCTTGGTGCTCTTACAACCCATTACAATTTACTTCAAATTCCTCACTTTACATTTCATTTCTTACATACTTAAATCTTTTCAATCATTTTGTTCCATTTGCATGCATTCTTCAAACATACATATGATCATAACCTAAAATAGTCCTATTGCTCTTTCATCACATACATGCTTTAAATATTACAAATGGTAAGTATTACAAATTTACAATCCTACAAATGGTAAGCATAAATAAAATTAAATCCTCCAAGTGCACCATGATAAAACCTCAAAATACAACATGATAAATCAACAGCTAGACTTAGCCAAAATAAGACATGAACAAAGATAACATGATACATATATTACAAAAAAAAAGAAGATAACATGATACATAACCATAATGCACTATACAATGTTCATGCTCTAAGTCTAGCCTATGCCAAATGTGGCCTCAAAATACAAAAAGTCCTTTAATCCCAAGTGCTCATCATGTGGGCCTCTTACCCATGGCTCCAGCCCCGCTACAACTACCTGAAATAATGCCCCAACGCGGGGTAAGATATACAGATATATCTTAGTAACCCAGAGGTCCTAGAGATTACTCCGCCCAATGGCTCACTCAGATGTAAATCAATAATGAACTATAACAACCAAAGAGGGATAAAGCAAGGGATTTAGTGAAGTAGGGATGCATAGGGAGTAAAAATACGATTAAGCTGGAATGGTCAATGCCAAATCCATGCAACATCCGGCCTATTGGCCTCGGTATATAGCCTACGGGTTCTCATCCAAGAAAGTGTTTTCCCAGAACATCAACCAATGTACCCACCACCAATACACTCGAGATATTCCTAGAGTGCTCCTCAACGGATAACAACTCCATGACCCCAGGTCAACCGGAACTCCCTCATAGAGACCTATCCAGTGGAAGTCCGTAACGCCCGAAGGCAACTATCTACTGGCCAGAGACACAATACATCCTATGTACTCAAACATCATAATTTGATTTCTATTTATTCACAAAAGTTTTATATTAAGCTGGAGGAGGCTCTGGCCAACCTGATGTATCACTCTTTCAACAACGCCCTTCAGCAGGTTGCCGTCAGGTATCCTGATGCTGACTTGACTGGTTTGGATCCTACTTATGATGTGGAGGGTGGCCAGATTATCGAGCGCCTCGAGGGCGATGTCGTTAGAGTGATTGAGACGGTGCCAGAGACTGATGATGATGAAGGTGCGCGAGGCATGCTTCCAATGACTGATACTAATAGTGATCAAGTGCAGGATGATGATGGGCGCGTCAGGTCGGCTGAGCCTGTTGTCGCAATGTCGGATGAGCCTGTTATGACGGGTGAGGGTAATGTTGTCGGCGCGGCTGCTTCTGAGCAGGTGATGAATGTTCAAGTTCAAGCGGTGGTCGCTCCAGAAGTTGAGAAGGACGTGACCGATCAGGCTAACTCTTAGGACTTAGATTTTCTTTTTTCCTTTTTTGCTGTGGTTGGCATGTCGACCGCGGTCTTGTACTTTTTAAAGTATCAATGAATTTCCTTTTTTAGCTTCAATGTCTTAAGAACTTTGCTATTAATGAATTTCCTTAAGTTAGGTGAGCGTTGACCGGGGGTGAGTACCATCTCAATCCCACTATGGCGGGGGTGAGAATCATCCCTTTAGTTGGGCGTTGGCTGGGGGTGAGGACCTTCCCAGTCCACCTATGGCGGGGGTGAGAACCGTCCCTTTAGTTGGGCGTTGACTGGGGGTGAGGACCATCCCTTTAGTATGGCGTTGTCTGGGGGTGAGGACCATCCCAATCCAATTATGGCGGGGATGAGAACCGTCCCTTTAGTTGAGCGTTGGCTGAGGGTGAGGACCATCACAATCCAACTATGGCGGGGGTGAGAACCGTCCCTTTAGCTGGGCGTTGGCTGGGGGTGAGGACCTTCCTAGTCCAACTATGGCGCGGGTGAGAACCGTCCCGTTAGTTGGGCGTTGGCTGGGGGTGAGGACCATCCCAGTCCAACTATGACGGGGGTGAGAACCGTCCCGTTAGTTGGGCATTGGCTGGGGGTGAGGACCATCCCAGTCCAACTATGGCGGGGTGAGAACCGTCCCTTTAGTTAAGCGTTGGCTGGGGGTGAGGACCATCCCAGTCCAACTATGGTGGGGATGAGAACTGTCCCGTTAGGTGGGCGTTGGCTGGGGGTGAGGACCTTCCCAGTCCAACTATGGCGGGGGTAAGAACCGTCCCTTTAGCTGGGCGTTGGCTGGGGGTGAGGACCTTCCCAGTCCAACTATGGCGAGGGTGAGAACCGTCCCGTTAGTTGGGCGTTGGCTGGGGGTGAGAACCATCCTAGTCCAACTATGGCGGGGGTGAGAACTGTCCCGTTAGTTGGGCGGTGTCTGGGGGTGAGGACCTTCCCAGTCCAACTATGACGGGGGTGAGAACCGCCCCTTTAGTTGGGCGTTGGCTGGGGGTGAGGACCATCTCAGACCAACTATGGCGGGGGTGAGAACCGTCCCGTTAGTTGGGCGTTGGCTGGGGGTGAGGACCTTCCCAGTCCAACTATGGCGGGGGTGAGAACCGTCCCTTTAGCTGGGCGTTGGCTGGGGGTGAGGACCTTCCCAGTCCAACTATGGCGGGGGTGAGAACCGTCCCGTTAGTTTGGCGTTGGCTGGGGGTGAGGACCATCCCAATCCAACTATGGCGGGGGTGAGAACCGTCCCTTTAGTTGGGCGTTGGCTGGGGGTGAGGACCATCTTAGTCCAACTATGGCGGGGGTGAGAA
This sequence comes from Gastrolobium bilobum, assembly GCF_033153095.1. Taxonomy (NCBI): domain Eukaryota; kingdom Viridiplantae; phylum Streptophyta; class Magnoliopsida; order Fabales; family Fabaceae; genus Gastrolobium; species Gastrolobium bilobum. The sequence continues at coordinate 53,645 of NW_026899216.1, forward strand.
CCGTCCCGTTAGTTGGGCGTTAATTTGACATTGTTGACGAATTTGCATTCAATTTATTGAAAGTTTGTAAATCTGTCTCATTAAAAACCTTTCCCCGTAAAACCCATGGGGATAAAAACATGGAAAAGGAAAAGAGTGCAGATGGTATTACATGATGATTTAGCTATAATATTTCTTGCGCTTGTCAGCGTTCCATGCCTGTGGCATCGCCCTTCCATCCAGCGTTTCGAGGGAGTAAGCGCCTTGTCCTAGTTTGGTGGTTATCCGGTAAGGTCCCTCCCAATTTGGGGCGAGTTTACCTTCACGGGCATTCTTCTATCCAACGTCTGCTCTTTGAAGCACCAAATCTTTTTCTTGAAAATTCCGGGGAATGACTTTCTTGCTGTAATAAGTAGCCGACTTTTCTTTTGACTGTTGATCGGACTGGGCGGCACATCCTCTGAGCTCGTCAAGCAAATCTAACGTTTCTTTCAGGTTCTGGGTGTTGGCAATCTCAGTCACGTGCTCTCGTCACCAGGAAGGTTCATCGATCTCTACCGGATCATGGCTTCAGAGCTGTAGGTTAGTCTGAACGGCGTTTCTCTAGTGGATGACTGGGCGGTTGTCCTATATCTTCATAGGACGTTGTCTATGGTGGCCGTTGATTCTTTCATGGATTTCTTCTAGCACATAATGGACGTCCTCCGGATTCAAACACTTCAGGAGTGGGGTGGAGAGTCCTCGCTTGTATAACCACCCTTGCACTATGCAGAAATGAGCACTTTTTCGGACAATTTTCCTGGCTTCTTTTTGGTCAGGAGGAACAATCCCTTCAGCTAAGTAGTTGATAATGGGCATGATCCAGGTTCTTTCTGCTGCTTCGGGGGCCGGCGGCGAGATGCTCATGACTATGCACGGGTTTGGCATATTATGCTAGATAACAGACCGATTGTTGCTTGGGCTTTTGGTGCTGGCCAGTTTGGCGAGAATATCTGCCCGTGTATTTTCAGCACGCCTAATGTCCTCTACCTCGACACTTTCGAAACTCTGAATTAGTTCTTTGACTTTTTCTAGATATTTGCACATCAGAGGTCCTTTGGTCTGGTATTCCCCTGATATTTGAAACGTCACCAGCTGGGAATCACTGAAGACTTTGAGGCGTCGGGCTCCCATCTCTCTTGCTTGGATTAGGCCAGCTATCATGGCCTCATATTCCGCTTGATTGTTTGTAGCATTGAACTCAAAAGACAATGAATGTTCGATAGATACACCATCTGAATTTTCGACTGTCATTCCTGTCCCTGAGCCTTTGGAGTTTGAAGAACCGTCAACATATAGCTTCCACATCTCTGATGATGGCGTTACTTCGGATTGGTCCCTGGGCGGGACAGCTTGCGTCATTTTGGCGATGAAGTCTGTAAGGGCTTGAGCCTTGATGGCAGTTATTGGCTCGTATGTGATTTGGTACTCTGATAGCTCAATCGCCCAGGATATCATCCTTCCAGCTATGTCAGGCTTATGCAGGACTTGACGAATTGGTTGGTTGGTCCTGACCGTGATTGGATGGCATTGGAAATAGGGTCTCAACCGCCGTGCTGCAAAGTTGAGCGTCAAGGAGACCTTTTCTACCTGCTGATACCGGAGCTCCGCGCCTTGGATAACCTTACTAATAAAATAGATAGGTTTTTGTCCTCCTTCTTTGGATTCTTGGTCTAGGGCTGCGCTGATAGCTTCGGTTCCTACCGCAAGGTACAGATAAAGCGTTTCCCCACTGTCTGGCTTGGTTAATACTGGCGGGCATGAGAGGGCCCTCTTGAACTCCTGGAAGGCTTTCTCGCATTTTTCCAACCATCGAAAGGCGTTCCCTTTTTTTAGGAGACTGAAAAGTGGAAGAGATTTATGCGCAGAATTCGCCAAAAAATGAGTGAGGGATACTAACCTTCCTGTCAGTTGTTGGACTTCTTTAACTGTTTGCGGGCTTCGCATTTCTATGATGCCTTGCACTTGTCAGGGTTGACCTCGATACCCCTCTCTGTGAGCATGAATCCAAGGAATTTACCTGCGGGAACGCCGAAGGCGCACTTGCTGGGGTTGTGGCGCATATTGAATTTTCTCAATCTGTCGAACACGCCTTAGAGTTCTGTCAAGTGCTGGCCTGGCGTTCTAGATTTGGCGATCATGTCATCGATATAAACTTCGATGCAATTGCCGATCAAGTCTCTGAATACTTCATTCATCATTCGTTGATAAGTGGCGCCTGCATTCTATAAACCGAAGGGCATCATGGTGTAGCAGTAGTTGGCGTTCTGGGTGATGAACACTGTCTTACATTGGTCCTCTTCCAACAAAGGTATTTGGTTGTAACCAGAGTATGCATCCATGAACGACAACATTTTGAAACCGGACGCGTTGTCAACCAGCTGATCTATGCTGGGAAAAGGGTAGGAGTCTTTAGGGCATACCTTGTTTAGGTCAGTATAATCAACACACATTCTCCACGCCCCGTTTGGCTTCTTTAGGGATGGCTGAGATGGCTGACTTGGCTAGGGTCACTCTTCCTGCCATTGATAGGCAATTTTTCTTCCAGCCCTGGTGTAAGAACCCGCACCGTTAATTTAGGAATTTAATTAATTAAATGGGAATTTAGAAAATAATTCCATAATTGACCCTAATAATTATGAGAAGGCTTAAATAATTATAGTAAGTGATTAATAATGTCAAAAGTCGCTTTTCTGACGAAAAGTGCAGATACCTGTTTTGCTCCACGGTATAAGTGTGTACCGATGAAGTAGCCTAGAAAATTACAAAAAGTATGTATGTATCACTAGAATAATACATAGGACTAGTAAAACAAGTTTGGAGTCAAAATAACGAGAATTGATGTCAGAACTGATACTGGCTACGTAAAAGCGTGTACCGACAAATTGCTGCAAAAAATAAAATAAAAATATGAAAAATCCTAGAAAAATGGCTAGGTTCAGAATCCAAAGTTTGGGATTAAAATGATTAGCATAGCTATTAGTACTAATACCGACAATTAATTAAGTAGACCTATTTATACTTAGTGGCTTAAATCCCTAGGTCAGATTTTAGAAATTGCTACGTAGAGCTTTCTGATTCCCTTGGTTGTTGCCACCTTCCTCCACCTTGTCACCTCCATATTTCTCCGTAGAAACCTCCAAAGTGATCACCTTTTGCCCTTGTATCTTCATCTAAACACCTTAGCCATGTGTGGGTTGGTCTTGTGAGGGTGTTGGGTGCTTCATAGTTGAGTGTGAGCTTATGAGTTGGTGAGGTTGGGGATGACTTCTTGTAGGGTGGAGGTGTGAGCCATTTCTTGAGGTGTGATGGCTTCAAGAAGCCATTTTTAAGTGTAAAGGACCAAGCTTGTGTGCCAAATTTGTGGCTTTGCAGAGTCAGAATCTTGGTGCTATGTTGGAGACTTCAAATTTGTTTCTTTTTCTGAGTTTTCAAGTCTTGAGGTACATCATGATCACCACTTTTGAATATTCATGAGTTTAGCTTGATTAAGCCGCTAAATGAGGAAACTTTGATTATTTGAGTTAAAGGTTGATGAACTATGTCTAAAATACATTAATGGACTTCTGTTTGTGGAGTTATTGGACTCCCAATCACTTTTGAACCCTTAAAATTGAGTTTATGCATAAACTACACGAGTTTCTGCATTCTGCCTGAAAAGTATTCGAATAATTTTCGTGAAGTATTAGGATACTTGCCTGGCATTCGAATACTTATCAAAAAGTATTGGGATACTTTCCCGGGAATAGCAGTATTCGAATACTTCAATGAAAGTATTGGGATACTTGCTGGTATTCGAATACCTTAGTAAAAGTATTGGGATACTTAGTGGTATTCGGATACTCTAGTAAAAGTATTGGGATACTTAGTGGTATTCGGATACTCGAGTAAAAGTATTGGGATACTTAGTGGTATTCAGATACTTTAGTGAAAGTATTGGGATACTTAGTGGTATTCGGATACTTTAGTGAAAGTATTGGGATACTTTTCTGGGAACAAAAGTATTCGAATACTTATTGCCTGCATGTAATTGCAAATAAACAGCTATCTACACTGAATAACCTCAATAAATAATATAACTGGAATGTGTCTCTAGTCTCGGAACTACAACACGTAGACCAGACAGATCCTGATAGTTTATACAACTCAAATAAACTAAAACATCGTTAAATCAATGTAGCATGGACAATCCCCATGCTCACCAAATAAAAAGCATACTCATCAAGTCTCAACACAAACAACATGATAATGGGTAAGATATAATCACTAAACAGGTGCATCAGCAAAATCAGAGAGCATATCAATCAATTAAACTCCGGCCTCCTGCCGCTAAAGGTCTCAACCCCTAGGTTACTTGAACCTGAAATAAGCGCCTCAAACGTGGGGTGAGATCTCTAAACAGAAATCTCAGTAAGGCAAGGGGTCCTCAAGGATTTCTCCACCCAAACTCACTTACATGTGCAATATAAGTTCTAAAAGCAGTTTAACAATACCAGTTCCAAAATCAGTGCAATGCAGCAGATAATCATGTCATGTGTGTCAATACTATTCTATTGGCCAGAGAAATGCAAGATTTATATACGTCTATTACCCACATCTAGTGCAAGACGCCACTTGCACCCACCCACAGAATCGCCGTATTGTATGGCGCCACATACTCAGGCTCACCATCTAGATGGAACAACACGTGCATATTATAAGGCATTTGCACTTAACAGCTCAATAGCATTTCAAATATCAATACATGAAAACACATCATGCATATAAACCATCCCTCCATGAGGTTTGGTGGAACCAACAATGGCAAAACCGAGGACACGAAAGCTTACCTCGCAAGCTAACTATCCAAGCCAAGCTCACACTAGCTCAATGCCCACAAACAGCACAATCACAATCTGTTTATACAATAATTAACCATCAATAATCATTGCACAAGATTTCATTCAGTGATTAAGGCTTTCCAACTCATTTTAAGTCATTTCATGCAATTTCTGCAGGAGGTATTCGAATACTCCTCGATGAGTATTCGAATACTCCTTGTCTCCAGAAAGTATTCGACTACTTTCACTTAAGTATTAGAATACCACAAGGTATTCGAATACTTTTCCTCCAGTATCCCAATACCACCAGGTATCCGAATACAAACACGATAGTATTCGAATACTACTCAGTATTCAAATACTTACTCAAAGGTATCCGAATACTTTTCTTCCCAGAAAAGTATCTCAATACTCCTGCAAGGAGTATTCGACTACCAAGGGATAAGTATTCGAATACTATACAAAAAGTATTCGAATACTTAAGTGACTCAAGCTGTTCACTGCATAATTCAATTTTTAAGTGTTCAAAGCGATTGGGAATCCAATGACTCCCTAAACAGATGTTCATTAACATAATATGAACTCAGAAACAGATTCCTTAACTCAAATGATCCAAGTTTTACTTTTTAAAGGATTAATCAAGCTTAAATCATCAAAATGACAAAGAGGTGATCATGGTATACCTCAAGCTCCAAAAACTCCAAAAATGAGACACTCTAGGGGTCCGCAACACAGCACCAAGACTCTGACTTTACCAAGGAATGAAAATGCTCAACAAAGCTTGGACTTTTCATCATCAAAATGGTTCCTTGAAGCACTAAAGTGGATGAAACTAGTCTCTCCCACTCAAAACCACAAAGTCAACAACACCACCCCACCAAAGATGTTATAACTCAGAAATGAAGCATCATACACCCTCACAAGACTAACTCACACAAGGCAATTGTGTTTTGATGAAGGAACAACCAAGAATAATGATCTCTTGGTTGAGTTTTACCAAGAACAAGGGAAGGGTGGCAAGGGGAGGCTCAAGGCTGCTTGAGCTCACTCAGAAAAGACACGTTGCATGTATCAAATCAGCCTAGGGTTTTGTGAAGATTAGTATTTATAGGCACTTTAAGTTTAAACACATTGTATTAGCACTAATAGCTACGCTTATCATTTTAATCTCAAACTTGAGATTCTGAACCTAGCCATTTTTCTAGGATTTGTCATATTTTTATTTTATTTTTCACAGTACTTTTCCGGTACGCGCTTTTACATAGCCAATATCAGTTCTGGCACCAGTTCTCATTATTTTGACTTGAAACTTGTTATGCTAGTCCTATATATTATTCTAGGAATATTCCCACACCTATTATAATTTTCCGGGATACTTTATCGGTACGCATTTATACCGTGGAGCAGAATCGGTATCTGCACTTTTCGTCAGAAAAGCGACTTTCAACATTATTAATCACTTTTTATAATTATTCAAGCCTTCTCATAATTATTAGGGTAAATTATGAAATTATATCATTAATCTCATAATTATTTAATTAATTTCCTTAATTAAGTGCGGGCTCTTGCACCTGCAGTTGTCGAAGTACCTGAAATATGTCCCTCTAACGCGAGGTGAGAATAAATTCAATGAACTCTTGATCTAAGGAGAAGTCTTCTCCCAAGAGTTCACTTACTGCATAGCTTACATCATATAAACATATCATAACTTAACATAAGACTCCCAAAACGTAATTTTTCACTTTGACCAGTCTATGAACTACTAAATCGTAATTTCTCACTTTGACCAGTCCATATATAATCTTCGAGAACCTAAGACCCCCCACGGAGTGTTCATTGATCAAGAGCCATACTTATCATATCATATCATATCATATCATATCATATAGTCTATAGAAATGCAACTATACTATGTATCTAACATATAAAACATACAAACATACATATATCCTAACCATCATCCCACTGGACTATAGTGGATCAACAAGAAAGGATAAAACTCCTTAAGTCAAAAGCTTACTTGGAAGCAGCTCTCCTTATACTTAATACTGGAAACTAGCCAGTTTAACTCACTTCTCTTGATTCCAAACTAAAATACCTAAACATGGATGTCATTAACTATCAATCCCAAACTTTCTTACACTTGAAGAAATCTATGTTTTCCATGCATAGTTCGAAATCTTCAACATTTACATAATCTTACTTACTCATTTATGCCACCAGACAAGTCTCTATATTAAACATCTAGACTTCCCATAGTAACATAACATAGACTTTCTACTGAAGAATACTAACATATCCGAAACATAGACTTAGAAAAAGACTTACAAATTTCCTACCTATTAACTTAACTTAACCATAACTTATCACTTAAAATAATCTTAATTCAACTTATAAAAATCTTAACTTTCTTAGTATTACATCATATAGCCGAAATATAACACATAATTTTAGACCATCCTTTTTCATTTCTAAACCGTTCCATTGAGATTATTACCGAATAGAAACCTATACAAATACTAAAACTTCATAAAAATCACCATACAAAACCATATGAATGAATCGAAAATCATTTTCATAAAAGACTCATAAATTTAATAGACGTAGCTTAATTTAAGAATTCTAACCGTAGAAATTGAGAGTTTATACCTTAGATAGGTTAACGGGACCCAGAAATCAACTTAGAACCGAATGAAATAAAAAAACTCATCCTTTTTCAAGGAGCTCGTGGCTTTAAGTGGACATATCTCACTCATGTGAACTCCTATAGATGATCTAAGACCGTGGCTATGATTACAAGATCCTATACTATAAGTTTCGTAAAATAGGATTTTTGGAGAAAAATGGTTAAAACTAAAAAGAAATCTCACTCATTTCTCTCTTGAAATTTTCGGCTAGAGCAAGTAGAAAGTAGAAGTTAAAAGCTCTTAGATGATAGCTTATTTATAGGCATAAAGCTGTGGAGTCCAAGGAGAAAAAGAGAAGGCTTCGCGTAGAAGATAACTTGGTGAACAAGTCACCTTACTTGGTGTAACATCCCGGGCGCTGACGAGGGAGGGGAGTGATCGCCGGTGCAAAAGGGCATGGACAAAGAGCGGCTCCTGGCAGGCTTCTAGCGACGAGCGTACATGAATGAATCGAATCAACACCCGAAAGAGAAGGGATTCCAGAGACTGTGCTGGAATGGGATGGTACAGTTGGGAATATCTTAAAAGAATTAATTGGTACTACCTATACTAACAAGATGCATCTACATTTCGGTAGTCCGAAACGGAAGAACTCCACAGTTAAGCGTGCTTAACTTGGGGCAATTCTGAGATGGGAGACCTCTTGGAAGATTTCCTGGGAAGTGTGCGAGTGAGGACAAAGCATGCTAAAAAGTCTCGTGTTAGTGTGTGGGGACAGTCGTTGATCCTTGCAAGTTGCCAGGCGTTACACTTGGCGTCCAAGTCACCTTACTTGGCGTCCAAGTTAAGGTATGGTGTGATGAAGAAGCTTAACATACTTGGAAGACAAGCAACACTAACTTGGCGGCCAAGCAGCTACAGTGGTGTCATGGAGAAGCTACTTAAGTAACTTAAGGAACAAGTAACTAAACATGAAAAATAAGCCAACTTGGTGACCAAGTTTCATGAAACTCAGTGACTAAGTCTTGAAAAAGTAGTGTGATTAAGAAGCTATCTAGGTAACTTGTAGAACAAGCTACTAGATGACTTGTTTAACAAGTAAGCTATGTGACTTCTTGAAGAAGCTATCTTAATAACTTAGTGAACAAGTAAACTACCTTGACCAACAAGCAATGTCACTTGATTGGCAAGAAAACCAAGATTACTTGATAGACAATAAAGGTAACTGAGAAACTTAGACAACACACCACTTAACCTTTATTTGAAATAACTTTATTATTTTTTATTTTCTCTAACTTTAACTTATTTTTCATAATTATTCTACTCATAATTAACATACCTTTATACCACTTAAAATTCATTAAATTTTCTAAAGAATTTGATTTTACTATCAAAATCTAGTTTAGGCCAAGTTTCACTAATTTGCAAAATAGTATCTAAACTGTCTCATAATTTTGATTTTTGATCCCAATATCTAAATATTACTATTAAGGTCATAATTAACTTGTTTAGCATAAATGACATTCCCATAAATAATATCATGATCAACAGGTCAATTTTATTTAAATCCTTAATTTCATATAGATACTGGTATGGGTTGTTATGCACCACATCATTTATTTCGTTGCCCTTGATTCAGTGTTGCTTTTTCTAATTCAACGTCTTTTTTTTTTTTTGGATCGGGACTTCAACCATTTATAAATGCTAGATTTTAATTTCCCCTGTTGGGCTCCTCCTAATTTGACTAATCATCCTCTTCCATAAAAAATAGTGAAGTTGAGATTGCATATTAAGAATAGGAATTCATCTATTTTTTTGTAAATGTATGCTAAACTAATTTATATAGTTACATAAGTTATCCTTTCGTAATTTATAAATCCTTTCCCTTTAACTATATTTTTAATGGTTCCATGTAATTTTTTATGCATTGATTAATGGAAGTGCCAAAAATATGCTCATATAGTATGCATTCGTAATTCCAAACAATGACAATGGTTTGGAATATTAGCAAAGTCCATTAATTTTAAGGTTTTCCAAATGTTTGATGCAAGAGGGTACTTCCTTTAGATGGGGTATATGTTAAATTCGAATTCTTTAAGGACAAATATAGCTCCTTTGTAAATTCAACTCAGCTAAAAAGAGTTCCTTGAATTTTGGAAATTCACATTGTTGTTACTGCCAAAATCCTTTATAAGAGATATTTTCACTATTGGCTAAGAAACAAATCACGATAAGTGGATTTTGTTGGAAATATTCAAGTGAGTTGTAAAGAAGTCTCACATTGGTGAGACTAGAACCAAGTGAGAACTATGTGAAAGATTCATAAATCTATTTGGGTTGAGATGTAATATCGGCTTCATTATTGTGGTTTGTCATTTGTCTCAATGGTGGAAGAATCATTTGTAAAGGTTTTTAGGGTTTTTTCACTTATACGTGCCCATTTAATCTATTTCTAATCAATTTGAAAATTCTCAATCACACTTGAATTTCATCTCCATTATAACATGTATGATGGTTTTTTTAAAACCCCCTTCGAGTTGGGGGTGGTTTTATGTAATTTAACCAATAAGATTCAAATGATGAATAAGTCTTGATTACAAGTTCTAAAGAAAAATTCCACAAACTTCAATAAACAAAGACCATTTGCCTTCCAAAACCAAAAGGAGGCAGCCTAAAATTTAGAACATAGACTACATAATTAAAATTGCATATGTCTTCATTAGGAAAATGAAAATGTAACAGTAGATTTCCACCAACACAACAACTGCAGTAACAACAAAAAAAATTGCATGTCTTCATTAGGAAAATGAAAATGTCCATTCAAATGAAGAAGTCTTGATTATAAGCTTGAAAGAGCAACTCCCACAACCTGCAATAAACACCACGAAAGAAAAAAATAAAATGAAAAGCTAAAATCACTAGGTCATCAGAAACCATGTATTCCTTTTTTAAGACACAGTGACTTAAAGGGTACATTGCATTTGGAGGCAGAATATGGATTTCTGTCCATATAAAAAGAGGAAACAAACCAATTTACAGATAGATATGGATATGCTCAAGGAAGCACGGACACTCCAAAAAACACGGAGTGTCGTGTTCGACACGCTCCGACACGGTGCCCTACACGTGGTCAACATTCCCGACACGTTGACCATTTTGACACGCGAATTTGATTGTGTCCGACACGGTCAAATGACATTTTCGTAAAAAAAACTATTTTTTAAAAAAATTATTTTTTTAAAAATTAAAATATATTAATAAAGCTTTCACCTGATAATATCAATTTTATTTTTTAGTCTTTTTTCCCCTTAAGTAGATAAGAGATCATCTCAGCATCATTGTTGTCAATTCCTATTACGCTCTTGTTGTATCTCCTTCTCTCTGACCTCTCTCTAATATGATTTGATCTCTCTATCTGATATTATCTCTCTCTCATCTCAGTTCCTATTTTTTTATTAAAGCTTCCACCTTTATAACGTGTTGATGAGTATTATTAATTTAGTTTCATTTTTATGTTAAATTATTGAATATTAAATGAAAAATACGCTATATAAATTAAAAATATTATTTAATATTAAAACGTGTTCCAATGTGTCGAAATCCATATTTTTTTAGGATTGACGTGTCGGAGTGTCGTGTCGTGTCGTATCACGTGTCGCGTGTCGCGTGTCGTATCGGTGCTAGATAGGATATGCTAGTTGTAGTACAAAAAATGCCATACAGATGATTCTCAAGACTTGTGAAAATTCCAATTTACAACAAACATCATAAATACACTGTCAATGTAAAAAAGTTATATAGTTGAATCCAATCATGTGTGTAAAAAAAATGTTAACTGAAGAATGAAGGAAAAAAATAAATAAATAATAAAAAAAAACCCAAAAGGGACAGCATAGGATTGGTGAGAAGAATGACAACTTAGAAAACCGAAACTAAGCATTTTTACTACTAAACATATATAAGAGAAGCATTGAATGGTTAAAGGAAACCGTACCTTCATATATTTTAAAGATTGCTAGACACCAAAGCATTATCAACATGTATGTGACTCCCGAGAGGATGAGTGAATGATGCGGATTTCATTGTCAAAATAATTTGGGCCGATCCAGCGACAAATAATTACCCGGGGAACATGCTTGATGATGGAGTAGTGTTGTCCCTTTTCTGGATCAATGCTCTCAACAAATTCGGCTGGCATATTATGGAGATCAATAAATTGAAGATTCCCCAAGGTTTTGATGCCAAAGGGTACCTTCTTCAGTTGGGGAATTTTGTTAAATTTAATACTTTGAAGAGAAATCAAAGCCCCTTCATCTATAAGGATGGAATTCACACTATCCAAGCGAGCGAGTTCCAGTTTCTTCAATTTTGGGAACCCTCCCTTTTGAAAATGCAAAATTTCACCATCATAGGCATTGTCCCACATAACAAGATGCTTCAGATTTGGCAAGTTTTCTAGTGATTTTAGTGGATCATCTTTCAACTTGGATAAACCAAGCCTCAGCTTCACAAGATACTCAAGTTTTGGTATCCAATCAGGCAAATTCTCCAATCTAGCTTTCAAATGAAGACCTCGAAGTTGGGATGGGGATGATATAAAATTCAAGTCAATGATTTCATCCTCATCTATTGCAGTGATGTTAAGTAATTCAATCTGTTTCATCTCTGCCACTGAAGTACATAATGCCTTCCCATATTCTCTTCTAACTTGCCTCAAGCTTAACTTCCTTAACTGCTTTAACATTCTCATCTCTTGAATGAGATCTACACCTCCATGATCAACCTCCACATAGTAAAGATTTTGTAGGGAAGTCAAGTTTTTAATACCCTTTTCCATCTTCATGCCAGTTGTAAGCTCAAAAGATTTTCTGCTTCGTAGTTTCGATTGAAACCAAGAAGATGTTGTAGCTTTGTGAGCTTGTTTATTTCACTTGGTAACTCATGCACCAGCGTTTTTCTTAAATCCAATGTCTCCAGGTTCTTTAGGTTGCCAACAGATTTTGGAAGGACCTGTACTTTTGTATTCCTTAGGCTTATGTACCTTAAGTGAAAGAGATTCCCTAAATCATTAGGAACACGATTCACAGATGTACCTTCAAGGTTAAGTACTTTCAAAATCCTACCCTTTGAAGATAATCTACCAATGAAAGGCTCAGGTAATTCACCTTTTTCGAAAACATGAATAGCACGAATGTGTGAGTTGCTGGTGCTCTTCAACAAATTGTTGGAAATACCAGCAATAGAGAGGCGTCTAGTTATTCCATCTGCATGTGATTGATCATCTTCATATACAACATGGCAAAAACTTAAATCCTTCATCTTTCTAATGATCATTTCACGTAATAAATCATGAACTTGACATCTTTGAACTTTCCCATCAAAGCCAACTTTGGAGACTTGAACCAGACTTCTATGAATTAACTCAGACAAGTACTCCTCTGCAACTTGCTCTGAAGTTCTTCTCTTATCAGCATCAGCAAACCCTTCAGCTATCCATTGCCGAGTTAAACTCTTACGACTAATGGAAAAGTCCTCTGGATATATACCAAAGTACAAAATGCATGGTTTCAAGTAGTAAGGCAGGTCATCATAACCAAGAGACAAAATCTTTGTTAGATTTGTAAAATGGGCATTACGTTCCAACTCTAGGCTCAGATTTTTATTCACTTTCTGCCATTCAATGATGGTTTTGGATTTTGTTGAAAATAGACCACCAATGGCGGCAATTGCCAGAGGTAACCCCTTGCATCTTTGAACAATTTCATTTGACATAGCCCCAAGCTCTGCTGGACAATGCCCATCAAGCTCATATCTAAATGCCTTCTTGCAAAAGAGTTCCCATGCTTTGTTTGGAGGCAAAAGTTGAAGGTTGTGAACATGAACAAGAAATGATTTCTTGAAAAACTCAGCAACATGCATACTTCTAGTGGTTATTAGAATCCTACTACCTTCGCTGTTATTAGTGTTGTAAATAATATTGATTTAGTTTTTATTTAGTCATTTATTGTTGTATTGGGCCAAGCCCATTAGGTTAAAAGTAGGTCAAATATTCTCTATAAATAGAGAACCCTTTGTACAGATTATTTACAATTCTATAATATATTAGAATACCCTTTTTCAAGTTGGTATCAAGCTCTCGATCTGAGGGCTTTGCTTCCGCACATATTATCTTCTTTTTTAACAAAACCCTAATTTCTTTTCCTCTTGCCGCCATTAGCCGCCACCGGAAAATTTTTCCGGGGACCTTTTGGACCAAGGGGACCATTGTTGACCTTATTTTTCCTCCGATCTATCATTCTACGCAGTGTTCCTCCGCCACAAACGACCGAAACACCTCCGATCGCCTCCAATCATATCTGTCTTCACCGTTTGGACCACTTTCCGGCGACTTTTCAACCGCGACCACCCACAGACAGGTGCGCGCTCACCGGACGACCACACCAGAAAAATCTCAGCCGGCGAAGCCCATCCACGCGCTCTCACGCGCCGCCCCCTTTCCCGGCGAGTGAATCCCACGCGCAGCTCCTTTCTCCGGCGCGTGGAGGCGCGTGCGGCCATGTTTTTGGACCGGACCACCACCATTCTTCTCGTCTTCTTGTCTTCTGTCTGGATCTGTAATTATTTTTCTGATCAGAGGTCATTTGATATTCTGTTTGGTTGATTTTATCGCTGGTTGTTAACTTTTTTTGTTAAAGAATGGCTGAGCATGATAGTTCTTCGATCTTATCTGGTAAGAGCACACGTTCTATATCTCTTCTTGCTTCTTGCACTGATTTTAAAACCTCATGGATTTTGGATTCTGGTGCAACTGATCATATGGCTTGTCGTACTGAGTTGTTTTGTTCTTATCATCCTACTGTTGGTAGTCATACTATATCCGTAGCTGATGGATCCCATAAATCAGTTATTGGTTCTGGTAACATTCAAATTCAACCTTCCTTGTTTCTTAAAAATGTTCTTTATGTTCCTCAGCTTTCTACTAATCTTATCTCCACTCAAAAACTTACAACTGATTTGAATTGTTCTATCACATTTTTTCCTTCTCATTGTCTTATTCAGGATCTTACCACGAAGAAGACAATTGGAGTTGCTAATGAACAGGATGGGTTGTATCATCTCCTTCCAGACCATGCTAGCAAAAATCAGTTATTAATGACACATCATCCTTCTACTGCAGAGTCTATGATTTGGCTCCATCACAAGCGTCTCGGGCATCCACCATTTAGTCTTTTGAAGTCTATGTTCCCCTCTCTGTTTCTCAATAAGTCGGTTGAGACCTTTCATTGTGATGTTTGTGAATTTGCAAAACACCATCGAGTGTCATTTCCTTCTAGCACTATTAAAAGCAGGGAACCTTTTTCTCTTATCCATTCTGATGTTTGGGGCCCTTCTAAAGTGCATAGTGTTTCAGGTGCTAGGTGGTTTGTTTCTTTTATTGACGATTGTACTCGGATAACATGGATATACTTGATGAAAGACAAGTCGGAAGTACCAGAGATATTTATTCGGTTTCATCACATGGTTGAGACTCAGTTTGGTAAGGGTATTAAAAGACTCAGATCTGATAATGGTACTGAGTACGTCAATCAACGCCTGTCACAATTCATTTCAGACAGAGGTATGATTCATAAGCTCACATGTGTTGATACCCCTCAACAAAACGGGGTTGCTGAAAGGAAAAATCGTCACCTTCTTGAAGTTGCTAGAGCACTACTTTTTCAGACATCTGTTCCTAGTTCTTATTGGGGAGAAGCAGTATTAGCTGCAACTTTTTTGATCAACCGTTTACCTTCACGGGTCCTTAACAATATCAGTCCTATTCATTCCATGACTTCCTTCTTTCCTTCTGTTCCCATATTGCAGAGCCTTCCACCAAGAGTGTTTGGATGTGTTGCCTTTGTCCATGTTCATAAACAACATCGGAGTAAGTTGGATCCTAGGGCTCTTAAGTGTGTCTTCCTTGGTTAAAACCCTTATAAAAAAGGGTACAAGTGTTATCATCCACCAAGTCGGAAATTTTTTGTTTCTATGGATGTCACCTTTCAAGAATCTGAATCTTATTTTCTGGGTCCTCATCGTCAGGGGGAGAATAGTTCTTCAGAAGACTCGTCCCCTTCCTTCTTTGAGTCTGGATCAATCTTCTCTCTTCCTAGTGTGTCTGCTCCTGGTGTGTCAGAACCTTCAAATACACCTGAGATACAACCCATATTGTCTCACCAGCAACCTCAATCGTCTGAACCACTGGTAAGTCCTGAATCTCCTATTTCTTCTGAGTCTCCTGAATCTCCTGTTTCTGATTCTAATATTATTTCCTCTCATGATTTGTCTATTTCTTCTGATATCTCTAATGACTTACCCATTGCTTCTACTTCTGATGACTTACCTATTGCTCTTAGAAAAGGAAAAAGATCTTGTCACAAGAAAACTTGTTCCTCCTGTCCCTCTTGTACTCAATACCCTATCTCCCACTTTGTTTCCTCTGCTATTCTTTTTGTGGAGCACAAAAGCTTTGTTTCAGCCCTAGATTCTATTACAATCCCAAAATCAGTACATGAAGCCTTGAAAGATAGGAATTGGGCTCAAGCCATGCAAGAGGAGATGAATGCTTTGGAGAAAAATAAAACATGGGAGGTTATTGATAGACCCAACGGAAAGAAAGCAGTAGGGTGCAGATGGGTTTATGCCCTGAAATATAATTTTGATGGCACTCTTGAGAGACATAAGGCTCAATTAGTGGCCAAAGGTTACACTCAAACCTATGGCATTGATTATGAAGAAACCTTTGCTCCAGTTGCAAAGATGAATACAGTGAGAATCTTGTTATCCCTTGCTGCCCATTACAATTGGGATATAAATCAATTTGATGTGAAAAATGCTTTCCTCAATGGTGAGTTAGAAGAAGTCTACATGGAAATCCCGCCTGGTTTTGATTCTGTGAAGGGGGAAAATAAAGTTTGTAGATTAAAAAAGGCCTTGTATGGATTGAAGCAGTCACCTCGTGCTTGGTTTGGAAGATTTACTAAGGTTATGATGACCTTAGGATACAGACAGAGCCAAGGAGATCACACTCTAAATTGAATTCTGCAGAAATCTCACAAGAACTTGGAATTGGAGTTAGTAGGTAACAAGACAAAAATGTAAAAAGGAAAAAGATTCAATAAAAAAAAAATAAAAAATCAAGAAGTCTAAAACAGAATCACAAAAAGAAAATAAAATCAAACACCGTTCCCCGGCAACGGCGCCATTTTGTTGGGTAGTATTTTTCTCAAGAGAAAGAGTTATCGTTCTCAGGGAACAGGTTGTTTAGTTTTCCTTTTTTTAATTCCTATTTCTAATTTCTTGAAATTAAGTGATCAATCTTTTAAAACTAAGAAACTTCTAAATGAAACAAGATATTTATCAAACTTGCATTAAACAAAATTTTACAGAGGGATATCTATTCACAAATGTAACAATTATAAGGTTCTGGAATTCTTTGAATCATGGATGAAGGAAAAATTTCGCATTCCTGCGTTTTATAACTGCTACGGCACTTTAGTATCAGAATTCGAATTACTATGGCTATTTTATCTGAAACTTCCCAGTTCCAGATTTTAATCTTTAGAAGGATCTTTTCCCAAAGTCTTCTAAATCTTTAAAAATTGTATCAAAGACCTCCTTGGGTTATCCCTAACCTCAAGGGTTCAATTAACAAGGGACATAACCTGATTTCCCAATCACAGTTATGCAAAAATTACTCCAAGATCCATTCCCATGGTGTTCTTGGACTTAAAATCAAAATCTTGTTAATCAAATGAATCTAAAGCAAACCATCACAGTATTCAGAAAATTAAAGATCACCCAATCATCGTGAATCCCAGAAAGGAAAAGATCAGAAACCCATATTCAAAAATATTACAAATCTAAAAGTAAAGAAACATGCATCACAAACATTCATGAAAGAAAACTCAAGGTAAAGTTACAAACCGGTTCTTAAAGAGTCAAAGTTCCTAAACTAGAGCTAGGAAGAAAAAGATCAGAAATGTGAAAACAGTGGCTCGTATGCAGATCTGTGGTTCCTTTCCTTGAAGTTGCGTTGTCAATGCACTTCGAGATCAAGAATTTAAGAACAAGCACCAGCTTTCAAGAAAATTTCTTAACACTCAGATTCGAAGAGAGAAAATACAAAATTCTAAACGTAAACTGAAACTAACAAGTACGGTATCTGACCCTAAAATGACTCAGACTCCTATTTAACTAAAAATTATAAAGCTGCCTCCAAATGCACTGCTGTCCATCCATCTCTATGTCCATCCAATGGTTCAGATTTGATCTTGATTTCAAAGAGTTGATCTTGCTTCCAAACTGCAGTGAAAATAATAAAAGAGAGTAGTAAATCATTAGTTTATCTCTTTCTCTCTTTTTTTTTACCTTTGGGCTGATTGGCAGTCATTTGGCCCATTACCATGCACTAATATCCAGCCTTCAACTCAAATATTGTAAAAATAAGCCATTAAAATAATCATAATTTATAGCTAACAAAATACCCCAAACTTAGTTAATTGCTTGCCCTCAAGTAATCAGACAAACTTCACTCATAAGTTATATATCAACACATATATAATTTCAATAACTTAGTTAAATTAAATCAGCCATCCGTGCAAAACATCACTCTTCTTAAAGCATTGACCAGGTTTAATGTCAACCAATTCCTACAACCAATTAATCACCCAACTCCAGTCAATCAGCAATTACATAATCATTCAATCAAAATTTCATGCTCATTCATTTAGTTGCAACCTAATTCAAAATGATTCAATTGAAATTCCACTGAATTCCTTTCCAGATACATTCAAACAATCAAACTCTTTCCTGTTTATAAGGGAGGTCACTCATTGTCATTATGCATGAATGCTTTCAACCTACACTACCATTTAGAAACTTGAAGTCCAATATGCTATCTCCATCAAAGGGTCTTTAAGGCTTGTAATGAGGCAGGGCTAGGATCTTTGTTTTTCTAGTCACTTGCTAATTAAGCTAACCCTTAGTGTCTAACTAGTCCTCATTAGCTCTTTCTGATTTTTGCCTAAACAAGACAAAGGGAAATTAGTAACTCTCTTTCCCTTTTTGTTCAACCTCTTCTTTTTTGCCTCTTTCCCTTTTTTACAAAGATTCAAGCTCAGAGATCTCTTTTCTTTCTTTTTTTTTTAAAACAGAACAAAGAACTCTTTTCATAAAATCACTGTGTCCCCTTTTTTTCGATTTTCTTTTACCTCCTGATCCTCTTTCCTTCTTCTCTTTTTCTAATCTTTCTTTTTTACAACCAATTCCCCTTTGCCTCATTTAGCTTATTGTATTTCTGAGCTAATGAGAAGTAGCTAAATACTAAAACAGCTATACAGGGTGGACAAGGAAATTGGCTCATAATATCAGGGTACATGATCAGAAAAGAAAGGTCTCAGGCTCAAATATAGGGACCAAGGGATATAATCAAAGGGTAAGGCTTTTGGCTCTAGGCTATACATTCAGAAACAATGCCCCAATCACACAGAAATAACATATTAGTCATCCAAACAGAGTGCAGTATTCAAAGCACCAATGCACAATGACCACTCACAAAGGAATAGAGTGTTTAGGTTCAAATATCTCACATGGGTTGTTAATCTAGTGGGTTTTCAGTGAATCATTAAATTAAGGTTCACAAAAAAAAATTATGGCTTGTAAATTTGATTTGCAGCTTATATAACTACTTATCAACTAAGCATAGATCCTTAATTGACTCGGAATTAATGTAATTAAATCTGGCTATACTTAATAAGTGATAATGTTAAACACATCATGCTATAAATTATTTCCATGTTACCACTCAAATAAAATAAGCACAAAACAGAGATAATTATATAATTTTATGGACTAATCAGCAAAATAATGGTAACAACAATTACAACAAATATAATCACCCCAAACTTAAAATGAAGCTGGGTCCTCACAGCAGAACATAAATACAGAAAAATAGTAAATGGAAGAAAAAAGAATAAATAAATACTTAACAAAAGAAAATAAATAAAGAACCTGGATACCAACAAGAGATATCAGCTGGCAGAAAAGGTGTCATCTAGATCAACCAACTCATCTGAATCTTGTGCAGCAGCTTGAGAAGTTCCTTCATGAAGGTGACCGGAAAGCAAATGTTCTGGAAGCTCAGGGAAGTCTTCTTCAGGAAAAGTCTCTTGGTACGAAGCTGCACAGCACGGTCTCGTTTTTTTATGTACGTGAGGAGACCTTTGATGACATTTTCCAGCTTATCAATGCGCTCCTCCATGGCTGAAACCTTTCCCTTAGCTTTCCCTGGAGTAGGCGGAGCTGAAGATGTTCCTTGTGGAGGCGGAGCTGAAGATGATTTTCTCTTCTTCCGTAGGCTGGCCTCAGCGATCCTTTTCAAGCATATTTCATTTATGGGAGAGTTAGGAATGGAGACCAGTGCTCCATCTTGAGAGGACGAAGGCACTCCAGCAGCATCACACAATAACTTCACCAAGCAAGGGAAGTAGAACGGTCCTGATGTCTTCTTTGAATTCTCACACAACTCTTGATGTATGAGCCGCTCTGGGTGAAAAGGGAGACCTTGAAGAATGCAATAAACCACTACACCAACCTTAGTTGATAAGTGATTCATGTGGAGCTTGGGAAAAATGCGGTGGCGAACAAATTTCGCCCAAACTTGAGCTTCCTTTGTCAGATCCGTGGTCAGCATTTTTTCAGAATCCCATTGGGTGGAGTCATCCCCAGTGAGCGTTCGTGCCATTAGAGAATAAACCCCAGTTTGAGTCCTATCGGAGAGAAGCTTCAAGAACCAGTTGTATTCTGAAAATTTGAGGTTGTACACCTCCAGAATTTTTGCTGGAGAAATGTCCACCAATTTTCCTCTGACTGGGACTGCATGTGGTGCCTCCTCATGGCCACAAAATCGGAAAGTTGGCCACAAAATCGTGAACCAACTTTATTGGCACCTGAACAGATGGATGATCAGCAGCTGCTGAAGACTTCCCATTTCCATGGCGTGACGTGTTGCCAGACAAAAAGAGAACAATGAAAATCAGACAGAAAGCATGCAAGTACGACGTTCGATTACACAAGTAAAATAATTTGCACATGAACCCAAGCCAAAATAAAAATAAAAATAATATTAAATAAGCCAAAATTATTAACATGCAGAATGAGGAACAATGACAATGTAACAAAATGGAATAATCATATACAGAGAAATAAAACTACTCAAGCGTACAAGCCAAAATTTAATATTTTAGACGAAAGGAGAAAAATAAAAACTAAAAAGTAATAAAAGGGGATTAGGGTTTTGTTATTTCTTTAATCCAGACCACCCAAATTCCCAAATCAGAACCCTAGCCCTAACTCAAGAGTACCAAATGATACAAGAAAAGTGGCAAAAGAAAGAAGAGGGTTGAAAAATAAAAAAAACAAATAAAACAAATAAAATAAAAGATTCAGAAACGAAACCAAACCAAACCTGATACACGCTCACAATCTACTAGCGGTGAACCCCAAAATGTGTGGACTGAGGCAAGAAGCTTCTGCAACCCCTTTCAGATAATTTCATGATTAAGACTAGTTGCTCAGACTAATTGTGCACAACTCATTGGGCAAGAAGATGATATGCGGGAAGAAATTAAAATAAAATAAAATAAAATAAAATATATAATAAATAAATAAAATAGTAAAATAATAATAATAACAATTCTCACCTCTTCAGATTTTTGAATTAATAAATCAAGTAAAAGTATAATGGGTTAAATAATTGGGCTGCTAGGATAAGCATGGCCCAAATTATTTCATACAATGGCTGAATTTTTTATTTGGGCCTAATGAATTGAGTGAAATCAAGTGCACAAGTGAGTAACAAAATTAATGGGCTCACCCGATTTTTTGGAAATCCTCTGATCACAAAATAATTCTTCCTCACCCCAATTCATGATACCCTCTTTGTAAAAGTCAGCACTCGATACACACAAGTTTTATATCAGGGTATGTGCAAGTTATTGGGACAAGAACTGAATTTTTTGACAGAGGTGGCTCACAGTCACCCCAAACTTAGTGATCTGCACAAGCTCAAACAGTTTACTCAGCACAGCATAGCCATTTTAACTCTTAATCAACTTTTTTCTTTTTATTTCACAGAACAAATTCTCCATTGGTTTTTTTAATTTTCGAAGACAGCACTGATTCAAAACAGTAAAAGAAAAATATTAAGACTCCTATAGAGCCTCTATATTACAACAACTATATGACAATCTTCAGACTCATGCAGACTTATACAAAATACAACGAAACAGAACAAAACAACACAAACAAACAATTCTAACTAACTAACTGAAAGCTACTGCAACAAAATATTGAGTGATTTAGAAGGCTCTACCAGAGGGACAACTGCCTTGTCTCTGGTTATAGGTTCACCTTGATAGATTTTTAGTCTCTGGCCATTTACCTTGAACCTCCTACCATCTTTGGCACATTGAATTT
>NW_026899217.1:0-76564 GCF_033153095.1 Gastrolobium bilobum
GTTGCTATACTTGTCTATGTAGATGATATTTTGTTGGCAGGTAGTGATCCTTCTCTGTGACCGTGTCAAAGCTCATTTACAAACCTGGTTTAAAATCAAAGATCTTGGTCCCCTCAAGTATTTTCTTGGCATTGAATTTGCTCGAAGCAAGACCGGTTTGTTTCTTACTCAACGCAAATTTGCTTTGGATATTCTTAAGGAATGTGGACTTCAAAGTTGTAAACCGGTTGCTTATCCTATGGATCCCAATCACAAGCTTGCTCTTGCTGAAGGACCTCCGTTTGATGATCCTAAACGTTATAGACGTATTGTTGGCCGTCTTGTATATCTCACGATTACACGACCAGAACTTAGTTATGCAGTTCACACACTTTCTCAGTTTTTGCAGCATCCTATGCAGATACATTACGATGCGGCTATTCGTGTTCTTCGGTACATTAAGTCCAATCCTGGCCAAGGACTCCTTCTTCGATCTGACAGTGATCTTCTTCTTCGTGCCTATTGTGATTCGGATTGGGCTAGTTGTCCCTTGACTCGAAAATCAGTCACTGGTTATTTTGTTACTCTTGGACATTCTCCTATTTCTTGGAAAACCAAGAAGCAAAACACAATATCCCGCTCCTCTGCTGAAGCTGAATACCGTGCCATGGCAGCTGCGACTTCTGAGCTTATTTGGTTAAAGTCTTTTCTCAGCTCTCTTGATATTCCTCATGCAGCCCCTATGCAACTGTTTTGTGACAGTCAGTCTGCTATTCATATTGCTTCTAATCCAGTGTTCCATGAGCGTACCAAGCATATCGAGTTAGATTGCCATTTTGTTCGGGACTATCTTCTCAGCAAGACTATTTCTACTCAACATATCCCCACTAGTTCTCAACCCGCAGATATTATGACCAAAGCACTTGGATCCAAACAATTCGATTTTTTGACTTCCAAGTTGGGCATCTCCTCCTCCATGCTCCACCTTGAGGGGGAGTATTAGAGTAGCATTAATTTGTTAGGATCCTGATTGTAACTATCACGGTTTGTTACCTTGTATATTAAAATAGATTAGCTTGATTTATGCTTTCTGTTCCTTAGTTTTAGCTGATTTCCTGATGTAAATAGATTAGCTTGATTTATGCTTTCTGTTCCTTAAGTTTAGCTGATTTCCTGATGTAAATAGATTAGCTTGATTTATGCTTTCTGTTCCTTAAGTTTAGCTGATTTCCTGATGTAACCAATTGTAAATCTTGGTCTATATAATAGACCCAATTTAATATATCATCAAGCTGCGAATGACAGCAACTTCTGTTAAAAACCGTCACCCAATATATTAAGTTTTTGAGTTGAATTGATTCTTTATATAGTAGAGTCTCGGTATCACGGTTCGATCCTCACCGCCTACACTTTCTTTTATAGAATTTTATTAGCACATATAGTTGAACCTCTGCATTGTTCACTCTTCAAACCTAATGGGCTATCGTGACTTTCACCCAACAGATTAAGTTTGTTTTCAGATTAATTGATTCTTTACAAATTGATTTTCCTTTGCCTTCAACTGGAAGCCTATAACCTTACTTCCTATGATACCTCAAGTGGTTTATCAAAATCAAGTTAAACTACGGAGGAAAAATGAGTATGGGAAATGAAAGGCAGCTGAGACCGAACCCAAGAGAAAAAAAAGGAAGAGCGAGCATAAAAAGAAAATGAGAGATGGAAGGGTTGGACTGGAAAGGAACATTGAGAGACAAAAGCTGAAAAAATGAAAAACAATTTTTATGCCAGGGTGGAGGAGGTTAGGAGATCTTTAATGATGAAACACCCATGATTATACTCATAAATATTTTTTATTTTTCTACTAACGACCTTAGTCCAAATTTGCCTAGTTCTGTTGTCCCTTTGTTGCACCAATTTGCAAATGTCATCCTGATGAACTACCAATATGTTCTCTTTGATTTTGTGGTGGGCATACATTTGCTGAGTCGACTAGCGTACAATTATACAAAAGCTATTCCAAAGAGACCAAGGAGTTGTAGCGACAAGTGGGAGAATTGATTGATCGCAGCAATGTATGTGAAAACCTAAACCCTTGTGTTGTACTAGTGCTGCTTGAACTAAAGAAAGATCGGTCATAAAAGATGTGTGTTGATTGCTAGCAATCAACAACATTATGGCAAAATATTGTCACCCAATTGCTAAATTAGAAGATATGCTTGATGAGTTGTATGATATTTGTATTTTTACAAACAAACAAAAATTTAAACCATAAAAAATAGTATATACTATAAGATCAAAAGGTTTTGAGAAATATAAAATTATAATTATTTATTAAAAATTATAGAATTAAATTTTAACATTTTTATTATTTATTTTATATTTTCTATTAATTTTGACAATTTTAGCCATTAATTAAAAAAATAATGTTACCTTTAAAGGACATCCCTCGCTAGATAAGATCCTTACATGTGGTGAGAAATTGGAATATTTTAGTTCTTCACGGGGAAATTGTATCCCTTTTCTAATCTCATTTTCCTTCAAGAGAAAAAGCATCCTAGCAGAGGTATAAATGAATTAGGTTTTAGGCTTATAGCTTAAGCGTATATAAAATTTTTAGAGTCTACATTGGCCTATTAACCTTTTAAAGACTTGGTTTATAGGTCTGACCTGACTTATTGTAAAAAAATGAAAAGCCTAACATGACTTATAAGACCTTCTAGCTCTACCAAGTTGCAAACCAAACTAAAAAAAAAATTCTCATTTATTAAGAAGTGTTTCCGGCAATAGATCAAATTATAAAAATTCTCATTCATTTTTTTAACAAGATCAAAAAATCCTTAAATATTATTCTTAACAACACAGAAAATGGTTATTTTTAGGAGCTTTTTCTTTGCTCTTGATAGCCTTCAAAACCTTTTAACGAGCCTTCTTCTTATCTTCCTCCTCTTTTGATTGATCATTTTCAATTTTTGCGTCACTCAAACATCATCTTCTAGGAATATGAAATCAATCAAAAGAAAGAAAATACTTTTTAGAGATATCATAATCAAATCTAGAAGTAGTTTGCTTTAAATAAAGTAATAATCAATCGTACAAGATAATCAAACCAGAAGTAATTTTCCTTAAACAAAGTAACGACCAATCCAAATTTGTTCAAAACCCATAATAAAAAAGGCGATCATCTCAAAAGCCAAATTTAAATTCATATGATTGAAAAAAAAACAATAATTCTGGCAGAATCATCCTACATAAGAAATAAATTAAGATGAATATCATCATATTATCAAATTGTAAAAGTATTTCATATAATTAAATTTATATCTTTTATTTTTCTTCACATAATACTTGTTTCTTCAAGTTAATAATATATATCATAAATATGTTATTTTATTAAAAAATTTAAAAGATCAGCCTACAGGTTTTTAGGGCAGATTAAAGTGAACATATAACCTAATTTTTAAATGGATTTATCCAAAAGCCTAAACCTACAATATTTTCTAAATAGATCTAAAGTACGTTAGATTATAAGTCCTAGTAGACTGTATGACCCATTTATACTCGTACACACTACCTGTCTAATTTTTTTTTGATGTAATGATGCAAAAGCTTCGAATATATTGTCTGATCTAAACTATCCAAATCTCTCTCGTCATGAATTCATTTCTAATATCTTTTGTCTAATTCTAAGTATTTAATGAACAATCGGTTTGCATCTAGAAAAAGAAAAATGAAGCACTAAATGGCAAATACAGAGAGCCGGCCAGTATTTAAATAGTCATCTGTTTCAAAATGAATTCCGAACGCATTTGCTGATGCCGGCAACTCTTTTCCATGCCTTGAAATCTTTTTCAAGCATGCATATGGCAGTCTTAGACTCTTAGTAAAAGGGGATGAGACGACAAGAACAAAAAACATCTTAAAATACAAGGGCTTAGAAGATATCTTTGTTAAACAATTTTATTTTCCTTTCACATGATTTTTTTTTATCTAAGTCGGTTCTGTTCGAATAATTTCGGACACATATTTTCAATATTATTTTTTTCATTCCTATAACTCGAAGTTGAAACTTTTGGTTAAATGATACAAACTCCTTATTCCTTACAGCAATGATGGTTGGTCCTTTCATATTAATTTTTTACATACATAATTTTTCTTTATTTGTAAGATTATAGTAGAGTAACGTGTATGATGTCATTTAGGCTTGTTTGAAATTGTAAGAATAGGATGAAATTTAATTCTTCTCTAAAATTAACTTCGTTACAAAAACAATGATAACTTCAAGGAAAACCCAGAGGGGGTAAGGTAACGAAGTATGCCAAGGAGAATTAATCTCGCTTGAGTGAAGATGGGAGAGAAAGAAGATTTTTATTTTTATTTTTTAAAAGATGGGTACCATAATGTATGACTTAATTTGTGATTCTACCTGTACTCTGCAGAGCCAAAAGTTAGCCATTCACATTTTCTTGAGCTAATTGTGCTTATCATTGACCGGTAGTAAGCTATTAGGTTTGGTCTAGTGATAAGGTGTTTGAATAGTTTGTATTAGATTATGTGTTCAATTTTCACTAATATATATATTAAAAAAGAAATCTAGTAGTAAAACAGACACATGCTTGGACAATCCAAACTCAACATAAAGCTGACCGTTCCTTGCACGCCTGCACTACAAGATTAGGACCACTATCAGGTTTCACATTTCAGAAACGTTTCTTGTCATAAAACAAAGACTAACTCTACTGCTTGGATTCTCCGCAATTTTAAAATAAATAAAGTGTGCATTTCATTTTCTAAACCATTTTATTTATTGAAGTGTAACTTCAGAATATATATATATGGGAAAAATGTTTATCCTTTTAAATGACACAACTTATATCCTTTCACTCTCATAAAAAGGTGGAACCCACACCTTTATTTTATTTGTCAAATCTCTCTCCTCCTTTATCTATCTATTTCTCTCTCTTAAAATGACACAACCTTACATCTTTAAAATGACACACACTTTACCCTATATATATATGAGATAAAATCCTTTGATACCGGTGTCAAATTTAAAATTTGACATCTCATTTTAGAGCCGTTAGATCTAAAAAGATCAACGACTCTGATTTGTAAGCATGTAACATCAATGATCTTTTTTTATCTATCGCCTCTAAGATGAGGTTTCAAATTTCAAATTTCAAAGGATCCTACTTATATATATATATATATATATATATATATATATATCGTCAGGATTATTTTACATCAATGTAAGTTACACTCTCAATCTTGTTCATTGATCCCACTTATATCTAAGGGCTCAAATTTTTTAGTAATGTGAGCCAATAGATACAAGTAGATCAATGCTCAAGATTGAGTGTAAGACTTCTAACTCGTACACCGGTGTAAAAATATGCTACCCCATATATATATTCTAAAAAAATATTTAAGGGTCAGGACCTTACGATCCTAATTCAATGCCAAATGGAGAAATTCTTTCATAAATAGGTACTTTAAATATCATTATGAATATGTCATCAAAAAATATTAAATATTACATGTAATTTATTAAGAGAAAAATGTTTCTCCTATAAGATAAAGTTATCTCCAAAACAATGTCTTTTATGAGGTTTAGGGGGGAAATATGGTTTTATTAATGTTATGTTACATAACATAAGTTTAGTTTCCAACACACACAATAATAGGGAGAGGAAAGTGAAATGATGAAAGAGAAAAAAAAACATGTGGACCTCACCTCTTTAATGTGTGTGTATGAAAGTGAAGTTATGTTATGTAAAATAATAAACATAAAACCCAAAAAAAATATAGACATATTTTAAAATTTTAACTTTTGTCTTGTATAATATATTTTTGGGAAAAATTCAAATATCCATGATTTGCCTTTGAATCACTTATCCCTTGTGCTTTTTTTTTTCTTTTTTATCATTTACCCCCTATGTTTTTTTTTCTATCCAAGTCTCTTTTTAATAGTGTTAGGATTTTTAATTAATATGGCTACTCTACCCTTCTTATAAAGATATACTTCAATCACCTTTGTGTCATCTTTTTCCTCAAGCTTTGCAAGGGTGTTTTATCATACAAAAGTTCTTCAGTTTCAGACAAAATTTATGAAATTCATGTAATAAGTTAACGAGAACAAAAAGCCAAACAAACTATTAAAAGTTAAATCTGTATAGTTGATAGTTGAGCCATTATTTTTTTGGCACAAAATTCAACTTTAATAGCTTTCATAGTTTAGTACATAAAATACTAACCAATCACATAAAGATACAAGTAACTGTATCACTCCTGCATGTCGTATGTAACTATAAATTTTTTTTATGGATAATGCAATTATAAAATTCTATTTTTTTTTTAAGATACAACACATGTTTAAATTTCTCTATTCCTCTTTATCTAATGATTAAAGACATTTCTTTAACTTTTTAATTTTTTTTCACATATTGCCTTTTTTTTTTTTTTGGTATCCTAGATGGGCTTAAACAACCCCACCCCCCCCCCCCACAGACTAAAAGGAAGAAATACAACGAGTTCTACTTAAACCACTTAAATCAGCTAAATACAAAAGACTAATATCCGGAGGAAGGGCCCCAAAAAGACAAAAATTAGCACGATGCGGATCAACCAAAAGAAGATTTGACAGCCAATCAGCGCAGCAGTTTCCTTCTCTATACGACTGTTGGACCTTAACATTCCAGTCTTTATCCATCCATGCATGTATACAAGCAACAAGATGAGACTCACAGGCTGGCCCACCCCTTAAGTTGAGCCACGTGACAGCTATTTTAGAGTCACTTTCAATGATAACTTTTCTCCAACCACCTTCCCAAGCCATTTGAATGCCCTTCAAAATACCCCATAACTCTGCTACTATGGCATTGCTGACCAACTCTATAGCAGAAACCATTAAGCCAAATGTCCTGCACAATCTCTAATCACACCTCCACAAGCAGCTAAACCTGGATTACCTTTGGCCGCACCATCAGTGTTCACTTTAACCCAACCTTCATCCGAAAATTTCCAAGGAACCAAAATTTCCTTTGAACTCGCAGCAGTATCCCCGTATTTAATTTTTGCAGAAGCCTCCCAAATATCCTTGGATTGCCGTAAAATCAGATTATAGTCATAAGCATGATAAGGGCTTATACTATTATGCATTAAATCATTTCGCCATTTCCACAAAAGCCAAAGGGTGATAGCAAACAAGATATTCCAAGGTACACCCCTTCCATCCACACTCTGGACTTGAAGACTAGATACCAACCAATCATCCTCTGACAGAGAAGAAAGAGGGACAAAAATTGCTAGCCTTTAATCTCTGCCAAATAAGCCAAATACTACCACAATCTCTAAACACATGTAACAGATTCTCTTCCTCTTTCTTACACAGCACACACAAAGGATTACCCATATTCATAGCAGCAAGTCTTTTCATTGTTAGTAATTTTTTATGCGCAAACTTCCACATTAACAGTTGAATTCTAATCGGTCCTTTCCAACCCCATAAGGTTTTCCAAAGGATAGACAAATTACTCTCAATTCACTTAAAAAAATGTTGGCAGATTTTTCTTTTAGCATAATTTTTTACAAGCTCTAATGAATAAAATTAAGCCCGTTGATCTAAAAGTTTCAATCTTAACTTTGAGCCAATAGGTGTATTAAGCCATTATTTTTTGACATAAAATTATGCTTTAATAGCTTGCAATTTTATGCATAAAATATTTGTAGCAAGTGAGAAAGAAAAATTTATTACATTATTACAGGAACTTCACAAATTTTGTTTTAAATTGGAGGAATTTTGTATAGTAAAACCAATGTTATTAAACTCGACCTGAACATTGACCAAGTCGAGTTATTCGGTCACTGGTCCATTCCAATGGATCATTGGTTGAACCGCATGACCCGGTAATATATGCAATTTTATAATTTATATCAAAAAATTATAAACATACTTAAACACTTGTAAAAATTAATACTAATTTCAAATATTCTAATATAAAAAATAATAAATCACACAATATTGTCTAACAAGCGAAGAAACACACAATATTTGACCTATCTTCAGACATTTAACATCTACTACAAGTGAAATCCAGATAAAATCTTGGCGATACATTAATTTAACCTGTTAATTAAATTTTTATCTTATTTTATAAGCTTCTTAAATTTAAAAAAAAAAATGCCTGAAATGATCTTCTTAAATTTCTAAGCATTTATTTTTGGTATAAACTGGGCCGGGTCATCGGTTTTTACCAAAATCGAACGGGTTTCCATTGCTTGGTCGATCCGCTGCTTCACCTAGACTGATTATATGACCTATTTATCGGTTCTCAGGTTGATCCGATCGAGCCGGTCCAGGTTTGTGAACACTGGGTAAAACACCCTTAAATTTAAAAAAAAATAAAACAAAAAATCTTGTTTGGAAAGAGTGTTTCATGCTATATGTTTTAAAAGCAGCGTTATTTACCAAAAAAAACAGTGTTTGCTTTTTTTTAAAAAAATTGAAAAAGCAAAACAATAGAAGGATGTTTTCAAAAGTTATTTTTTTGTTTTCTTGTTTTTGCGGTGGCATTCCGGTAAGTATGAGGATTCATTAATAGCATTTTCGTAATTAAATCAATTTATATTTTAATTTTAAATTATTTTGCGGTGGCAATGTTGTGAATATGAGGATTCATTAATGACATTTTTGTAAATAACTACAACTTCTTTATAACTTTAAAACAAAACTATATTTCATGTGTAGAGCTTCATATCTCATTGTCCAAAAAAAAAACTATATTATCGTTTATTGGTGCTTTTGTATTTCAAAAAAATATATATTACAAAGCCAATAAATACAAAAGATGTTATTTGCACAATAATCATGAAACAAATTTTAGGATTTTCAAAAAATCGAAAACCGATCCAATCAAACCCGAAAAAATTGGATTGGATCGGATTTAAAAGAAAATCCAAACCGAATAGATGATTAAATGATCAAACCGAAGTATTGGATCAGATGATTTTTGCTTCCAAAACCAATCCAATTCAGACAGCGAACACCTCTATTGGATAAGTAATTGTGTGGAGTGCATCATGTAAGAACCCGCACCGTTAATTAAGGAAATTAATTAATTATAGATGAGGATTTGGAAATAATTCCATAATTGACCCTAATAATTATTAAGAGGCTTTAATAATTATGATAAGTGATTAAGAATGCTGAAAGTCGCTTTTCGGAAGAAAAGTGCAGATACCGGTTCTGCTAGTTGGTATAAATGTCTGCCGAAAAAGTATCCCAGAAAATTATAATGAACGCATGATAATTCATAGAATAATATATAGGACTGGTAAAACGAGTTTCAAGTTAAAATAATGAGAACTGGTGCCAGAAACTGATACTGGCTATGAAAAGCGCGTACCGGAAAGGTGCTTCGAAAAATATAATAAAAATATGATAATTTTTGTAAAATTGAGTAGGTTAAGAATCCAAAGTTTGGGATTAAAATACTAAGCGTAGCAATTAAAGTTAATATTGTGTGGTATATTCTTAAGTGCCTATATATACACTTATGTTGGGCACAAAACCCTATAAACCAGAATTTCTACGTGACTGTCTTCTGAACTTGAGCCTCCAAGCTGCCACCTTGCTCTCCTCCATGAAAACTCATCAAAGAACCATCTTTTCTCTTTGTATCTTCTTTTTTTTGTGCTAAACACTTGGGTGTGTGCTTTGTGAGGGAGAAAGGTGCCATCTTCTGAGTTTTTGGGTGCTGTTTAGTGGTGGTCTAGGGGCTGACTTCATGGTGAGGGTTGAAGGAACCATTGTTATGGTGTTTTTATAACTTCAAGAAGCTATCTTATGAAGAAAAGAACCACTCTTGTTCACCATTTTCGTATTTCCTTGAAGTCAGAACTGTGAGGACCTTTTGGTGAGCTCCAAGAGCACTCTCTCCTCTGTTTTAAGCTTTGGGGGTGAGTTACCTTATCATGATCTTGAGTTTTTATGGCTTTAAGGTAGTGTCTTTGCATGTAAATGAGTTAAGCAAGTAAGCAACTGTCATATGAACCTAAATGGACCTTAAGATGCATGTTAAGCTTCTGGAAGTGTTAAAAATGGTACCTTGGAAGGATATCTTCACGAAATGCAGAAACTGCATTCTGTCGCGAAATATCTGGATATGATATCCGTATATGGGATATTCGGATATGATATCCGGATATGGGATATCCAGATATGATATCCGAATATTGATATCCGGATATGAGGATCTGGATATCCGGA
Organism: Gastrolobium bilobum; assembly: GCF_033153095.1. Classification (NCBI taxonomy): domain Eukaryota; kingdom Viridiplantae; phylum Streptophyta; class Magnoliopsida; order Fabales; family Fabaceae; genus Gastrolobium; species Gastrolobium bilobum. The sequence continues at coordinate 10,247 of NW_026899217.1, forward strand.
TATTGATCTCCGGATATTCCCCTGACGAATAACCGGATATTCTGGGATTTCGTAGAACAGTAGCTGCACTGTTCATACAGTAGGCTATTGGGGGTTTGTGGACCCTAGAGTGATGAAGTTGAACTTCTGTTTCAATTGAACCAAGTCAGAATCAAATGATTAAAGGCTTGTGGCTTTGTGTGAGCCTTAAGACGTAAACCGTAAAAGGAAAAATGTAGTCTTTATGTTTATGCTTTTGAGCTTTGTTGTTGATATGCTTGCTGGTCCTAATCAGTTTGTGATCTACTGTGTGTTGGACTTGAGCTGTGCGGACTCTTGGCATTGGATAGTGAGGTTGCAAGGTAAGCTTTCGTGTCCTCGATTTAGCTATGTTGTGGTTCCACCAAGTCCCATGGGGGTATGGTTATATGCATGCTGTGCTACATGCTTTTGATGTTTTGGAAATGCTGTTGAGCTGTTATATGGTAGTGCCTTTATGATATGCATGTGGTGTTCCACCTATATGGTAAGCCTGAGTATGTGGTACATACAATATGGTGAGGCTGTGGGTGAGGTGCAAGCGATGTTCCTTGTACTATTTGTAGGTAATAGACATATTTCTGCATTTCTCTGGCCAGTAGAATAATATTGACACACATGGCATGAATATTTGTTGCACTGCATTGAGTTTTGGAACTTATACTGAGTTACTGCTTTTAGAACTTATATTGCACATGTAAGTGAGCTTGAGGTGGAAGATCTTTGAGGACCCCTTGTCTTACTGAGATTTCTGGCTTAGAGATCTCACCCCACGTTTGGGGAATGCTTATTTCAGGTTCAGGTAATGATGGGGTTGAGACCTCAGGCGGCAGGAGGCCGGAGCTGAGTTAGATATTGCTGTTATTATATGCTGACTTGTTGGATGCTGGTTATGCATGCTGTTTTTATGCTTTTAGCTTCATTCATGATTTTGGATTATCTTGTCGAGACGCTGTTGATTTGATGAGCATGAGAATTGTCCACGCCACATAGACTTGTTATGTCTTGTTTTACTTTGAGTTGTAATAATGTATCAGGATATTGTTCGGATTATGTGTTGTAATTCTGTGACTTAGATACTCACATTTATATCTATATTTTGAGGTATTTCAATTAGATGTCTTATTGCAATTTACATACAAGAGATATTTTATGAAATTGATTAAGTAATCAACTTGGCTAAGTATAATGACGTCATAATTGAAAACAAAAAGATATTCCGCATTTTTAATTAAGCGCAGCTTAATATGATGATATATTAACAAACTGGGGGTATACACGAGGTGTTACACATCCACTCGTTGAAAAAATATTACACAATTATATGGGCAATCATAATCATATAAAAATGAATTAATAATAATAAAAGAGGAGAGAGAGAAAATATTAAAATAAATAATTATTAAATCATAATTATTGATTTACCTTTATATAATTATGATTATACTACATGACATGTGATTTTTTGTTTAACATGAAAGCATTCATTTCTTAAACTGTGTTGTTTTGTCATCATTGTAATCATCCTATTAGTGGAAGACATCTAATTTTTCTCCTAAATCAATACGGAATCTTTCCTCTAAATAAACCAAAAGAAGTGTCAAATACCCATAGTCCAGCCAATAAGCAAACAAAAATAAAAATAAAAATTCATCTCTTTATATCTATTTTTCTCCTAAAAGAATTTAAATTAAGTAATTTTAAAAATGAGAAAAAATATGTCATTTAAAGTGACACACCTTACATCTTTTTATTCTTATAAAGAGGTCACATCTTTAAAACTTTTTTCTTTCATTTTCTCCCCAATGATTTATCTCTTTCTAACACTTAAAATGACACAATAATTTTATGTCCTTTAAAATAAGGGATATGTTATTCTACCTATCATTTTTTCTGTCTACTTTTACCTACCATCCTCCAACATCGTTAGATTAGAATATCAAGAGATAGAAAGATAAATGTTAGTTAAGATTTTAATCTAATGGTATTTTAGAGTAGTAGACAAAAGTAGACAAAAAAAAATAGGTAAAATAACATATCCCTTAAAATAATACACACTTCTCCCATTAAAATTACACATACTTCTCTACTTTTCCTATATATAAATAGTACCACTCCATTCTAACATTCACCAAACATTTCAAACACAAGCAATGGCTCACTCTCTTCATCCCAACAAGACCATGACGCTATTACAATCAACGTTGTTGCTACTGTTACTAGTGCTACTGCCATACCAAACAGTAACAGCAGCAGAATCAGAATCTGTTGTGATCAACGTGTGGCCCAAACCAAGAAACTTAACGTGGACCCCACCACACAAAGCCACACTCTTGTCACCAACTTTCACCATCATCACCACCCCCCACCACAACAAACACCTCTCCGCCGCTATCACCCGCTACCTCCGCCTCATAAAAACCGAGCACCACCGTCCACTGGTTTCACCACCGGTGAACATCTCCACAAACCTCCCACCCCTACACTCGCTGACAATCACCGTCGCCGACCTCGACGCTCCCCTCCACCACGGCGTCGACGAGTCTTACACCCTTTCCGTCACCGCCACCTCCGCCACCCTCACCTCCGTTACGGCATGGGGCGCCATGCGAGGCCTCGAGACTTTCTCCCAGCTGGCATGGGGCAAACCCACGCGCGTGGCGGTCGGGGTGTACGTCTGGGACGCGCCGCTGTTTGGCCACCGTGGCGTCTTGTTGGACACGGCGAGGAACTATTACCCGGTGAAGGATTTGCTGAGGACTGTGAAAGCAATGAGCATGAACAAGTTGAATGTGTTTCACTGGCACGTGACGGATTCACAGTCTTTCCCAATCGTGCTTCCTTCTGAGCCTGCATTGGCTGATAAGGGTGCTTATGGTCCTGACATGGTGTATTCTCCTGAGGATGTTAAAACTGTTGTCGAGTTTGGCCTTGATCATGGTGTTCGTGTTCTTCCTGAGATTGACTCACCTGGTTAGTTCATTTTTTATTTTATTTTTTTATATTGTGAGGTTTTGTTGTTGTTGTTGGTTTTTGTGATTGTACTTGTCCGATCGGAGGGGATTGTGATTAGTATTTGATGTGTAAATTAACTGAGTCTATGGAAGAAACAACAGCTAGGATTAGTATTAGTGTTGCAGCATGTCAGAGATGACACTCCCTATTTTTTAAGGTGTCCGTGATTCCTAGTTGTGCACAATAAAAGAGGCTTGAAGCCAATGCCATATGATGGGAATTCAAATGTGAGTAATAAAAAATCTCGGAATGAATAGGCTAAGCATAGTACATATGAGTGAAAGGACGCATGTACCCAATTGTTTAAGGTTCTAGGTTTAGTTGTGGTGTCGGACCTCCTATTATGGGTTTGTGGCTTAGACCCATTTGATGTGTGGACGATGATGATCTTTCGTAATTGGGCTCCCTTCATTAGGCTTTAAAAGGTATGTACTTATAGAGTTTAACGGATACGGCCCATTCCTATTTGAATTAGGTTTAGTCTGAGCTCTTTCTTCTAGAACATTGGGTGTTTGATTTCTATGCCTGTTTGTTTCTCTCTGCATATTTGTCACTTAAACGAATTAAACTCGTTTTGTGTGAATAACTGTCCTGAATTATTTAATTATTTAGTCGTGATTGCTGTGCAGCTTGCATCAGATTCTAACATAGTCTACTTGTTTAGTTTTCACAAATTCATTGACATTTCATCCCAACTATCTGACCTTTTGGTTTTGTGATGTTTGTATGTTAAATGTGTTTGTCAAACAAATATGCAAAGGTTAGAATTTGTATATATATATCAACATGGACATCACCTTTATTTCACTCATGAAAAAAGCAAGAACTGCTTTTGTGTATATATCAAAATAAATAAATTAATATAGTAATGCAACCACCTATTCGGTGCCAGTTTTTTTGAAAGGGTAATGTTATTTAGACAGACAGAATACAACACATATAGAGGGATGTGTTTCTCATCAAAAGCAGAAATCAAACTAACTTTATCTTCACTCTTTGATCCTCTGCCTGTTTGTGTTTTTTAAGGTATTCATTTTTGAAATGTTTGAATCTGTTGAAGTATGTATTTATTCTTGTCAGAATGCTAGCCAGTTAGTTGTTGAGAGACATACACTTAATCATATAATAATATACTCGAAACATTACTGGACTTTGATACCAACAATTTAGGTTGAAATTATCTCAAACATGCATCAAGTGGCACCGAGTCCCTTTTGAACTGTTTCTCCAACCAGCAATCCAATTCAAGCTAGGTCACTTTGCCTACAATTTAGCTTACCATCTCTCTCCCCTTTCCCGTACCGGGTCATACACGTTCTCTGTAACAAAAAGTAAATTGTTAAAATTAGGAAGTTCTGCATCTGATTAACAATACAACTTTGGATACTAATGAGTCTGAGCTATTATTATCCTGGTCCTGAATATTATATCTCTGAAAGTAAAAAGATTGGAATTTTACTCTTGTGCTGCATGAAAGGAACCAACGCGCTGATTTTATGGCTAAATTGGGATTCCACTTTGAATATTACTGGGTTACAAGGAAAACACCGAGTTTGATCCTTAATTTCTCTACTGATAAGGCAGGAACTTTGTCTGTCAGGATTTAGTATTTTGTTTTCTTTTCCTTCTATGAAAAATTAAAAAAGATTTCAAGTCTCCTTTTTCCTGTTTTGGTTTATATGAACATTATAAAGTGACGGTTCTAGGAATTATGGTGATTGTTAATTAAAATAATGTGTATATTGGCAATCATGAAATGATCTTTGGATAAAGCTTACCATGAGATGTAAAATTCTGTGAAGTTAAAAATTAACACACAGAGAAACAGAAACTAAAAATATTAATCATAAGACCATTTAACAAAATTAATTAGGCTTTTGTATGATGTCCAAACTTTAAAACATTGCTTTTGCAATGTTACTATATTGAAACTTATTGACAAACATACCTTTCTTTTCCTCTTTCACATAATTTAGCTGTACAAGATGGTTCTCAGAATAATGATGATCACTGATTGATAAAACTACATATTGGCAGGGCATACTGGATCGTGGGCTTTAGCCTACCCTGAAATTGTAACATGTGCCAACATGTTCTGGTGGCCAGCTGAAAGTGAGTGGTCGGATCGGCTTGCTGCAGAACCAGGAACAGGGCAATTGAACCCCTTAAACCCCAAGACCTACCAAGTCCTAAAGAATGTCATACGTGATATGACCACGTTGTTCCCAGAACCATTTTACCACTCTGGTGCTGATGAGATTGTACCAGGTTGCTGGAAAACTGATCCCACAATTCAGAAATATTTATTAAATGGTGGAACTCTCAGCCAAGTTCTTGAGGTGTTTGTGAATAACACACTCCCTTTTATTTTATCACTCAACCGCACAGTTGTCTATTGGGAAGATGTTTTATTAGATGGTACAATCCAAGTGCCATCTACAATTCTTCCCAAGGAGCATGTAATTTTGCAGACATGGAACAATGGACACAATAACACTAAACAGATAGTTTCTTCTGGATACCGAGCCATTGTGTCGTCAGCAGACTTCTATTATTTGGATTGTGGGCATGGTGTTTTTGTTGGGAATGACAGCGCCTATGACCAGCAAAATGGGGATGACACAGGCAATGGTGGCTCTTGGTGTGGACCTTTCAAAACATGGCAAACCATATACAATTATGATATAACATATGGGCTGAATGAAGAAGAATCAAAGTTAGTTTTGGGTGGGGAGGTGGCACTGTGGTCAGAACAAGCTGATCCAACTGTTTTGGATGCGCGAATTTGGCCAAGAACTTCTGCAATGGCTGAGTCATTGTGGTCAGGCAACCGGGATGAAATGGGTATGAAGAGATATGCTGAGGCCACAGATAGACTGAATGAATGGAGAAGCAGAATGGTGAGAAGAGGTATAGGGGCTGAGCCCATTCAGCCACTTTGGTGTGTTAGAAACCCTGGGATGTGCAACACAGCTCATGCAATCTAGTTCCTTTCTTCCTTGATCACCAAAAATAAAAAAGGATCTATTAAAGCAAATCTCTTACTTTTAATTGGGTCTATAGTGTCCAAATATTTTTTTGGAGGCCTGAAAACCTATTGTATTGTGATGAGTGATTGTAGTTGTGAAAGAATTGTACATGTATTTGAACAATTCTTTATTTCAATTGATGTTGTAAATTGTATTCTATATATGATTAAAGTTTAACCTAATGCTGCCTCAAACAGGATATTGACAGATCAACAGTATGATTATTATCTGTGTTGGCAGAATTATCTTTGGTGTTTACTGTGTTTATATGTAGCAAGGAGAGAAAGTTGGGTTAGTATTAATGTCCTTGTTACTTTTGTGACTCACTGTTCTTTTTTCTTCTTTGACTGATTAACCACTGACTAGTAGAAACTGTTAGAAATTTTATATTTGGGAAATATTAATTAATGTTTTTGTATTTTTTAAAATAATCGGGTTAATGGATATTTTAATTTATTCTATTGTGATAAGTCTATTGTGATCATGTTGAGTGGGCTTTTGACATCTTTTGGTATTGGGCCTAGTTGACAGCACAGTGTAGGCATTAGTGTTTGATTGAACTTCTGTGATGGGTAGACTCATCAGACACATTGTTGATTAGGGTTTTGATAGGTCTCCTATTTAGCCTATTTATATTAACTGCCATTTTGGAATAGGTCATAGAAACGAAGACACTAGCCGTGAGATAAAGGTTCTTCGCTCAGTAGATAAGATGGCCCAATCAGGTACATGAATTCCTCTCAGAATAAAAATTGATATACGGTGTTTTATTTATCATACATCTATCAATCTTTATGTTGAATTATTGATGTTGAAAATATCTTACATTTGGTATAAGAGCTGACATGTATGATTTTAAGACCCATACAATTGCGATTTATTTTTAAAATTAATCTGGGTTGTTGAATACAATTACGATTTTTTTTTTTCTGGATTGTTGAATTTTGCTTCAATCATTTCAACAATCTGGATTTATTTATTATATATACATGTTTTCATGTTATCTCGATTTTCGTGAATTACACTTTGCACTGTTTGTTACAATTCTCATCTTGATTGGGTTCGTTTTGTCAATAAGCATATATTGACTTGAGTAGTGATTTACAAATTATTTGATTCACATCTTGATTTACAAATCTCATCATATATATTTGTTTACAAAAACAAATAAGGATTCACAAACCTTACTGTCATGATCGCAAATCGCAAATTGTCGTTTTACGTGAATATATAAATATATATAAAGATTCAATTTGTTACACAGCAAATTGATTGGAATTCGTGGTTTCCAAATTGATTTACACAGCAAAATGATTGGCATTCGTGATTTATGAATTGTTCAATTCTATATTTATTGTCTTACTTGAATATGTACAGTTCAATCAGATTGATTTACAAATCGCAAATTCTCGTGACGCAAATTGTTCAAATTGTTTGATTTCCGTAATATATATATATATATATATATATATATATATATATATGTATGTGTGTGTGTGTGTTATGGACCTCAGAAAGACCCATGCTTACGAGAAGCCCAATCAGCACAAGCCCAAAGGTAAGCTCTATATATAGGAGCTAAAGACCATAGGTATGACTGATCTCTCTAACCCTATTTTATTCAATCACAACAGTGCATACACACACCCCCTCTGACTCAGGCCATCATATAGTGTGGGGTGATTCTCTGCTCCCAAAGTACCTAACTCATAGGTATCTAGAGAGAAAGCATTAGATCCAACATCAAATACCCGACCTGCGACCTACGGTCGAACACATCTGCCTCAGGCAGAACATCGGCGCAGTCTGTGGGAATCTTTCCTACTACCACGTGATTTAAGAGGCCGAGATGACAAGGACGACGAGAAGTGGATATCGACAACCTTCAAGATCGAATTCCAGGCACCAGCCCGTTCCTCCAATCAGGGAGGATCCTTTGAACCATCAACAGATAGATACCGATGCGGTGCATGTTAGTGATGTGCATTCTGATTCAACATCAACCCCAGCCGTCAATATGGATGCCCCATACGTGTAGGGTTTACAACCGATGGAAGAATAAGTTGTGAATGCCATACAGGGACCAAATGGTACATGAGGTGACTCGCGAGTGACAGATCTGGCTGTTGCCGCAGTCCTTCGAAGAATGGAGGAGATGGAGCGAAGGCATGAATGAGCTTGAAAGGGAGGTAGGTGCTAGACAGATGCGAGAGCTGGATGCCCGGGTGGGACGAGTCTCTAACCCGAATCCGGATCAAGCTATAACCCGAGTCATGAATGACCTGAGGATCACAAATCCCCATGAGAATAATGTTAGAACCCGGACTCAAATGAGGGACGTCAAAAATATTGAGGCCGGACCTCAAAGGCGCATTCCCAATTCGATTCGTTATCAGGTACCCCGGCCGGAGGGCCTGAACAATGAAGAAGGTACAGAAAGGCGGAGAGAGAGTCCCCAACCTCTGGATAGGAGATGCCCGTCCAGAAACCCGGATGATGTATCCGGGATCTACAGAATAAAGTATCACAGGGGGCAGTACAATGATAGCCCCTTCGTGGACAAGATCGTGGACACACCTTTCCCAGAAAACCTTAATTTATCAGAAATTCTAAAATATGACGGGACGCAGGATCCCCAAGTGTATTTAGATGCCTTTGATACGGCAATGTACATTATCGGAGGTAGATTCTTGCTGAATTTTGCTACTAGCAAAAAATAGCCGAAGTCCGAATTCGCTCTAGGAAAAATAAAACAACAACCTGGGGAAACCTTGCAGAAGTATTTAGACCATTTTAAAACGGCCGCCTTACAAGTTCCCGGATTATCCGAAAATGTTCATCTACATTTAATAATTGCCGGATTACTTGGTTCTTCTAGGCTAGCTAAATCTGTATACAAAGACCTAGTCCGGACTTTAGTGGAGTTTACAACTCGGTCGAAGAAGTACTTGGAGCTCGAGCAGATGGAAATTGAAATACAGACCAACGGCAACACCCCAGCCAATTGGAGAAGCTCGGAAACCGGAAGCAAAGTGATTTCCGAGGTAAAAGACCGGATGATAAAATTTTGGTGAAGGGGAGATTTGATAGGTATGCACCTTTAAATTCATCCAGGTCACAAATATGGAGGGAAGTAGCATCCACGGAAATGAAGAGAGTAGATAGGCCTCAACCATTACTGAATCCAGCCGGGCTTGACCAATCTCGGTATTGTGCATTTCATGATGGCCCTGGTCACACTACTGATGAATGTTGGGATCTTAGAGACGCAATTGAAAAATATATCAGAGACGGGAAGCTGCGTCAATATCTAATACGAACTCAAGGATGGAGAAACAAGAAGAGAAGAGGAGGGCGGCCTATGAGCCTGCCACGAGAAAAGAGACTCAAAGAAGAGAACCGAGGTCAGAAGCCGGCCAGAGAAGAAGACGAGTTCGTGGAACCTTAGTTTGAATGCAATGTGATTAGTGGGGCTTTCGGCGGAAGAAGTGATACCATGAATGCAAGGAAGAAGTATTTGAGAGAGGTGCTTTCGATACGAGAACGGCCTAAATTTAAAGAAACTGAATCAGAGGCTCCACTACTATATTTCACTAAGAAAGAGTTGGAGGATGTGGTGCCAAGACATGTTGACGGGTTAGTTATCACTGGTGTAACAGCCCGTTGTACACCAATATTGTTAACATTAATTATGATATTAAACGCAGTTACAATCACAGCAATTCATTTATAAAAATGCGAGTAAACTTTTTTTGTTTATTACACGAGTATTTAAAACTGTAAAAAACGTAATAATAAAAGTTGTGACCATAACTATAGACTCTTGCGGAATACTTATTTAATCTATTTTTATAACTTATTTTACTCAATACAAGACACTAAGGGGTTCCCATAAACCCACTTAGCCAATTTCTCAATCTTATGTTTTCTACCTATCCGAACATGGTTCGGTTATTATTTTTCTGCGAACACACCGCACAAAACCAGTCCTTCATATTTACCTATCTTTTTTTCTTACTTAATTACCTTTCCAATGAGCCATCACACGAATCATTTCGATCTCGTTTGCTCCGGATATCGCCGTTTGAAGTTGGGCAAGCAAAACTGCCAACCAACCCCAAAACAGCTCCAAACATCCTTCACTCCACGAATTACTGCAGCAAAACCACTCACTAAAATGCTCTAAAATTTTATACCATAAACTAGACACCTCAAGCTTCAATGTGACATATGATACACTTAATTTGACCAAGAAACGAAGCGGGAATAAAATTTCCAAAAACTGCCAGAAACAGCCCCTGCACAGGTGCATTCTGGACAGTCCGTGTTCACAGGTCTCTCCAGGGCTGTGTGCAACCCAAAAATTTCTCAGATTTTAACATAATGTATGGCACGTCCCTATCGGGCCTCTGTGGAGGGAGATATGCTCTCTCGAAGTTCGCCTAAATTCTGTCAATTCTACAGAAAATTCGTCGGAGTTTCTTTTGTTTTTACAAAAATCCCCAAATTGCAAACGTGATCTAAGTCCTCAAATGTACCTAATAACCAATGGGTGGCACACACAAGGACCAACAATGCCTTGGAGCACTTACAACCCAACTCAGTTTATAGTTATTACACACTTTATATCATACTGCTCACTTGATTAATACTTAATACGTTTCAATCATCCAAGTCCATTTACATGCATTTTCTAAGCATTCACATATCGATAATCCTAAAATAGGCCTAAAGCCCTTCCATTATATTACATCAAGTATTCAAGTGCAATTACAACATATTACAACTTACAACTTCATAACTTTAATTACAACTTGAAACATAAAGCTTAAAGGACATATACAACTAGACTTAAGCAAAATGACATGAACAAATATGACTATGAAACTCATCCTACATACATATGAGATGTTCATGCCCTAAGTCTAGCCTAGGCCAAATGGCCATCAAAATGCAAAAAGTGCAAGTCCTCCAATGGCTCATCCTACGGGCTTCTTGCCCGCCGCTTCCGTACCACTGCAACCTCCTGAAATAAAGCCCCCAAGACAGGGTGATATATATGTATATATCTCAGTAACCCAGAGGTTCTGGAGAAAACTTCCGCCCAATGGCTCACTTCGATGCATATAAATAATATAAAATAACCACTTTTCAAAACGGGATAAAGCAAGGGATTTAGAGAAACTGAGAAATATAGGAATACAAAATACGACGAAGCGGGAATGGTAGCTACCCATGCCACGCAACGTCCTCGGCATATAAGCCTATGGGTCTCATCCAAGGCGTGTTCCTAGAACATCCAACCAAGGTACCCCTTCCATCCACATACACCCGAGACTTCCTAGTGTGCTCCTATCTGGAACACACACCACGACCCTAGGTCAACTGGAACTCCCTCTCAGAGACCTATCCAGTGGAAGTCCGAAACACCCGAAGGCAAAAACTGTCTACTGGCCAGAGACTCGGTCCATAAGTACCCTTATAAATACTACATGCATGCTCATGTTATTCTACACTACTTATATACATTTCCTACCATCACCCTCAACGGGTATGGTGGAACACACAAGGGGAACAAGCCCTAGTACCAAGAGGTTACCTCAATGTGTTTCTCCACTTAGCTCCAAGCAGTTTATGTTCCAAGCTTGTTACTCAACAGAATGCGTACACAGAGGACATTCCCAATTACTCAAAACTAATAAGAACACATGCCAGTTAACAATTATACAAGCATGATTCAACCACTTACCTCAATCCCACTTGGTCCAGGACCAAGGGCAATCCACCGACTTACGGTTCGGGGTTCAAATTGACTTACGGAAACCTACAATAACCATGTACGAACCGTCAGTACACGACAATTCTATCAAAACGCGAAAAATGTCAATACCCCCTACACCCTTGTAGGTTAGGCCTTCTTTGGCTTATTTCACAATTTATTTTTCTAAATTTTCTTTCTCATTTTATTATACTTCCTTAGGTTGCCAAAAGGCCATACCAAGTGCCGTTTTTCACTTTACGTCTTTTAAACGTTTTGCCTAATATTTTACTCTAGGATCCTTTATGACATTTACACCCTCAATTATTTTTCATTGATTCTTCCACTTTCCAACCACCACACAACCCATCTAAATACCATTTAATACTTGATACATCGTCCAAGCCATGCCAACAACATCAAATCCCTAAAATTCCCTACATGGCCGAATTGTCAACTAGGTAATTCCAAAGGATTCTCACTCAATTTTAACCACTCCACACCTCATACAATCTCATTATATCAACATCCAATCATGCAACAACTCACCAATTCAATCCTAACACAATTTCAAAATCCAAAGTCATGACAACCTAAAATTTCTCTAAGTTAAAAATACACATTTTTCCTCAATAATTTTTATTGCATTTATAGCTAATACACATTATTCTAAGACACATTCATGTACAAATATTTCCCAATTGAGCTCTCTAAAACATCAATCATCTAAGCCCTCTTTAGGGTTCATAATTCAAATCACATGAATCAACCGTTTAAATACAAGGAAACTCACCCAAATGCTAGGCACAAGGCTCCTCCTAAACATATTCCACCATTGGAGCACCTACAAGCTCTATGAACACAAATCTAAGCAAGTGAGCCGCGGCCTTGAGGAGGAGATTTCGCAAAGTACAGCTGGATTCAAGGCTCAAGAGTACCACCAATGGCTTTAGAAGGTGTTTTCCATCAAGTTTCAAGCCAATAATCGACGGATTTAGTGGAGAAATGATCAAGTTATGGTGAAATGAAGTTTCCAAAGCCATTTTTGCACAATAATGAAGGCCTGCGGGTTTGCAGAAGAAGGAGGGAGGAAGATGATGATGTAATGGTGGCTTTGCCATGTGGCAAGGTTCACTTAAGTGGGGTGGGTCCCACCGCCACCTCACGCGTTTTCAAATTAATTCAAAACTCCATCTGATTCCACTAAACGTCCATAATTTCATAACTTATTTAGAAAATATAATTTTTAACATTAACCATTCTCCTTTAATTATACTTGATCAGATGAATCCTGAGTTTTCTGGTCGTTAGGAGAAAACGCTGTTTTAAGTTGTTGCGCGCGTCGTTGGCACTCTTCCCCAAACTAACTTAATTCCATCAATTTTTACCAGAAATCATATTTCCTAGTTCTATAAACCATTTATAACTCATATTTAAAACCTAGAGCTCAAAACTCACTCGGCACGTTTTACGGTGCAATCGTACCGCAATATTTTGACCCGATAAAACACTATTCACTGAATTTTCTGAAACTTGCCTAACCACTCAATTTTTCGTTCTGAATCCATTTCCTGGGTTATTTTTACCATCTGAGACCTTCTACTCAATTTTTATCTTCCTAGGGTTGCGTGTTGGCTAATTACCGTTTTGCCCTTTCTTTGTATTTTGGCCTAATCTTCAGGATTTTCACTAATCCTTCACTTAATTACTCATTTAATACTTTAATACTTAATTTAAAATTGCGAGGTGTTATATTCACCCCACCTTTTAGAATTTTTTTCGCAAAATTAACTCATACTTTTCTGCTAACTCAGGATACAGCCGGAGAATCTTATCCTCCCGTTCCCAAGTAGCCTCCTCAGATGTGTATCTTTACCACTTTACTTTTATCACAGGCATAACCTATTTTTTGTAGTCTCTATTGTTCCCCAATCCTTCACAATACTTGTCTAGTCTGGTGCTCTGACTTTTTAATTCGCAATACTTTAAACTTTTCCTGATTCACGGTTGCACTTTCGCTAATTTGTAGGTAATAATATAACCATATTACAAATTTGTCTCTATCACTTCACCTCATTCTCATCTCTATCTATCTTTCTGACCCAATGTTGTTCTCAAAAGCCTTTAACCGTTTCCATAATAGGCTCTAACCGTTCTCATGCATACTTACTGATTATTCCTGGAATCTTTCCAACTCATACTTTCTTTAATAGTTAACTCTTTTCCCTGTCCTTACTGTTTCAACAATACCCCAACATCTCCATTATACCAGTCTTTTCCATTGATGTTACTAATCTTACCATTTCGTTGATTCCTTAGCTTTCTCACAAGCTCATACCTCTTAGTTTCAGTTGCATGCTACACCACCCAAATAATCTCAACTCACATTACATTCCATTTTTACATACTTTACTTTACTTTGTCCTGTGTCTCCATATCTTCTTAGATAATCACCAATATGTCTTTCTCTTTGGGAGTCGAAGCTAACAATCCTCACAACAGCTCATACTCCCTGTCAGTCATTTCAAGGTCTTCACCCACAATTCCATTCATGAATATTTCCATCTACAAAATCATATTTATAATTTACACTCCCTGTTAATCTATTTATCACTTAACCATTTAAACTCTATCAATTTAGCTCTCTCCGAGCCTAAACTCGGCATCCATCAATGCCTTCCGTATCAAAGGTCCTATGCCTAAGGTTTTCACCAAGTAACCATTTTTACTCATCATTCTGTAACAATATTATAGATTCAACAAAATTTTTCATTCATTTATACCACCATTTCCTCATTATCGACATTCTTATCATGGATGTCCAACTTTAAAATGCTATACCCTAACAGCTTCACTAACTTCTACCACATGGAACTACTTTCATTCTTAACAATTTTCAAAATTTTATCAATAATTTGTATCTCAAGGGACTTATCTCTCACACTTAGCATGTATCACTACCGTACTCCAAAGCACTCCATCGAGTTATCAACCTTTCTTTAATCACCACAATTTAAGTTACTTATCCTTATTAGACATCTCCACTTAATTCTTCACAACTAACCTCTTACGAAAGGCCATCAGGCCACCATCTTAACTGCACGTTTTCTCATCATTAGTCCTCATAGCAAAACATTTACTCAATTATTCGTATTAACAATGTGTCATCCTTTCTCATAGGGTAGGGACCCCTCGATCACTTCACAATTTTCGTGAGATCCAAAATCCATATCCCACACTTGGTACACACGTATACGGACCTCCTAATCCTCAGAACCATTCCTCAATATACATTCTCATGATGCCTCACATCGCATATCCCATTTGATATATTACTGTTCACTTAAATTTATCTGATATTATATCTTGCATTATTTACTCGACACAATCCTTTCAATACAATGGGTAAAAGTACCCCCAGGTCAAACCCCTCGAGCTCTTGCTGTCCTAAGGGCCCCAGGTGTAAATGACCCACCGATCAGAGAATCTATACTAATGATCCATGCAGTAACAGGTAACCTACCACCAGCTGCCCCTGTGCTAGAAGCCTCCCCAATGTTTCTTATTTGTGCATTTACATCAAACACCTCAACTATACTAGCAGTCCCATCAATGTGGAATACTTCCTCGTCTCATATTACTCATATAAAATAATAGTAGTCTCCGGGAACATAATCCGCACGGAGATAACTATACACTCCGGGCACATAGGCCACACATAGATATCCATACTATCAAGCTGTATAACATGCACCCAGTGCACATAGAATTTATATTTCTATAACTTATCTGTATATAACAGCAAACGTGTACCCAGTACACTCCAGATCACACCTGAACCCATTCCATTTGGTGTCTGTATCACGTCTGTATATAACGGCAAAATATCTTTGGTATATTCACATGGGGCTACCCCCAATAATAATAGTAGTAGGGGTGTAATATAAACTTATTACATATAAGTCGATTCATTATATTCTCTCGTTTAATTATTCCCACTGATAGTTTACTTTCATTTTGATTAAACGTCAGACCTGGTTTATAACATAGTCACTATCATAATAATTCATATTCTCTTCGTAATTTCGTACACATTTCCTAACTCTTAATAGTTTCTTCTGTCACGTTACCGTTCAAATCCATAGCCATTATTTCTTCTTTGACTATTCTTCTCACAGATTGTTTACACTTTTATTTTTACCCGTCATCTGACATGGTACATATAAAAATCTCTTTTTCACGAATTCGAAATCGTTCTCAAGGTTCTGTACACATCCCACATCTCTTAATATAATGTATCATATTTCCCATCACACAAGGATTTTCTAAACACACCCGTCCTATCTCAGAGAACTAATTACACTTCAGTCCTTGCACTAATAATTACACATCAGTCCTTGCACTGACAATTATACATCCGCTCATTAGCTAATCTTATCACTTTCATTTTGACATTACACATTAGCTCTTTTGCTAATCCCATAATTTTCCACTCTATGCACCTTAGTTCATACCCTCATCACATGATTTCACATTAAGTTGTACATTAGCTCATTCACTAATCATACTCTCTCACTTTGTGATTGTACAACAATAACTTATAAAATCCTGTCTCCGTTCTAATCCATTGTTTGCTACAGCTCACACAAACCTATACTCAATATTGTAGGGCAACCCATCAATTTTCCTGCTCACTTCCACCCTTGGTGGTTGTAGAATACTCTTACGTTGAAAATACCTCCACTCCGTCTGTCAATCCCTACCATATACCAAATGATTTCACAAGCACACTACTATTAGCAGCATATATATATATATATACACACAGATCACTAGATCATACTTTCTTTACAATTTCCATTACCATCTTACATATGATTATACAATTCAACCATCCTATCCGTTTTATCATTGCCAAGTCTTTCAATTTGAATCGACGTTCATTAATTACAATAGTGCCTTCATTGTACATTTACCTTATTTCATCCATGGCGATCCTCTCAACTTCTCTCCTATATACATAATACATAGTCAGTTCATCTCCCCATATTTAATCATTACTATATCCTTATGGATTTCAATTCTTTATTTCAATATCTCTCAAATTAACACTTCACTAACGTAAGAATTTCAAGTGGTCCAATCCACTAGGATTAGACATTAAACCTTCCATTTGTTCCTCTACATTAACCATCCCAATCCATTCAAGCGTACACCATCTATCAGGGACTTATAACTTCTAATCAAACATAAAATATTCAAACTTATACCTAAGCATACCTGTTCACATTTTTTTTTTTTTATAATCCATCAGGTTCTAAGTACTCACCTTAATGAAGTCCACTCACCAAGTCCACCTGTACATAATTGTTTTACTATACTACACTTATACATAGAAATGTTACCAATACTATCTTCATACTACAAATCCTTCTCAATTATATCTTTTTTTTTTTTTTTTTTGTAAAAATGGTGGGTCTAGCCCATAGAATTAAATTGAAAGCTGATGCATGTTAAGAGAAACATGCTACATCAACAAGAACTTACAAAAGTCACTCCAAAATGGAAAAATACTTGTAGGGGGAGACGAATATAACTCCAACTCTTAAGTCCTACCAAAGCTAAACTATCAGCACACAAGTTAGCCTCTCTGGGAACAAATTCGAAAGCAACATGCTCAAATGACAGTAAGCTATTCACAATTTAGATTAGCTACATAAGATAAGACTTCTTTGCTATCACTCCCAAGCCAAACTTTCTTGATCTTTAACTCACTTGCCAGCTTAAGTCCTTGCCAGATGCCCCACAACTCAGCTTCAAAGATTGAACAACAACCAATCTTAAATGAGAATCCACTGATCCAGTCACCCTTCCAAGTGCATATCAATCCCCCACATGCTCCTGCATTAGTCTCCAAATTCACAGTACCATCTACAAATATTTTTAACACCTCCTTCTGCTCCTGATAACCAGACCCAAACAGAGGGAAAGGGAGATCTGTTTTCTGAAAAAAAGGGTCCTCACAACAACTGCTTTTCATACCTCTCAGATACAAAAGGATCTTGCTCATCGGATCACTAGGCCAGTCAAATAGCTCTTCATGAACAGTTAGATTTCTCCACTGCCATAGCATCCAACATGTGACAAAAAATGCTTCCTTCCACAAATGCCAACACTTTGTTGAGAAGGAGTTACAGATATTTAATCTGAACCAGTCGAAATCATTAGTTAACATAAAAGCATCAGGTATCTTACCTCCAAACCATCTTTCCCACACCTTCCTAGCCTTCAAACAATCTCTCAGAACATGCATTAAGGTCTCATGGGATGATAAGCAGCTCGGGCAAAGAATCTCCCCTCCATTCCACAAACTAGTAGAACTTCTAACTGGCAATTTATTAAGACATGCCAACCACATAAACGTTGCAATCCTAATGGGCCCTTTCCATTTCCAGATTAGAGTCCAGACTTTATCTTTCTTCAAATTTACATCCAATAATTGCTGGTATGCATTTCTAACCAAAGAGCAACTTAGGCTGCTTCGTAACCAGCATATTCTGTCCTCTGGGCCATTTGGGCAAGGAGTTTGTAAGTTTTGCAGCCTCCTAAGTGTACTGTCTTCAAGATAATTCTTCAAATAATCCCATTGCCAAGCACCTGTTACTTGGTCCACAATATCAATCACCTTCAATTCCTTTTCAGCAGTACACGGTTTATTGAATGCAAGCTCATAGAGGTTTTCTTTCCATCCATGCCAACAATCTGTCCAGAAAAATACTGAATTGCCATTCCCCATCTCCCAAGTCAGATGCTGGTCCAGTTTTACATGTGCTGCACAAATACTTTTCCATAAGGATGAATCTCCATTTTTGACAGCTAGTCCTCTCCTAGGATCATGCTTTCTCCCATATTTCCCAAGTAGATCTCTACTCCAAAGGCTGTTAAGCTTATTAATAAGCATCCAGGCTCTCTTTTGCATGAAAGCTTCATTTTGCACTCGAAGGTTAATTATGCCCAAACCACCACACTCCTTGGGCTCATAAAGTTGCTCCCATGCCACATAGTGTGCTTTCCTTTTTGCATATGAGTCTCCCCAGATAAAATTCCTTTGGAGTTTTTCAATTTCTTGGCAAACATGGATTGGTAAAGAATTGTTTTGCATGTGATACATAGGCATGGCTGAAATCACACTCTTGGTTAAAGTGATTCTGCCAGCCAAAGACAAACATTTGGTCTTCCACCCTTGGAGCCGATTCTGAACTCTTCCAATGACATTAGAATAATGCTGCCTGCTAGTCCTCCCATGTCTCATCAAGGTTCCTAGGTAGCAGCCAATACCCTTGACAACTTTGAACCCACTAGCATCAGCCAGAGTACTCACTATCTCCTGAGTTGTGTTCTTAGAGAAGTAGATACAAGACTTCTCCATACTAACACATTGACCTGACATACGAGAGAATTTCTCCAAACAGCCTGTAATACACTCCATCTGGCTAAGGGAGGCTTCAGCAAAAAGGATGATATCATCAGCAAACATTAGATGTGATATTTGAGGCCCTGCCCTACCAGCTCTAATTGGATGCCATGCCTTCCTATCTACTTCATCCATAATAAGATGGGTCAACTTTTCCATGCATAGGACAAATAAATAGGGAGACACTGGGTCCCCTTGCCTGAGTCCCCTTTGAGGATAGAATCCCTGAGTCCTACTCCCATTCCACAACACCTCAATATAGGGACTTGTGACACAGCCCATAATAGCAGCTATCAGCTCACCTGGAAGCTTCAGCTCTTCAAGAACAGTCTTGACAAAACTCCACCTGAGCTTATCATAAGCCTTCTCTAGATCAATCTTGATAGAAAAGTAACTCTTCTTTCCTTGCGTCCTATGCATAGAGTGAATAAGCTCCTGGACAATAATAATATTGTCCTGGATATTTCTCTTGGGGATGAAGATTACCTGATTAGGAGAGACCAACTCACCTATGAATGATTTGATCTTATTAACCAGAATTTTACTCAATCCCTTATACACAGTATTACAGAGTGCAATGGGACGAAACTGCTTCATGAAACAAGGCCTATCCACTTTGGGTATTAGAGTAAAGAGAGTCTGATTAATCTCTTTAATCTGCTCAGGCTTGCTGAGATAAAACTTCATGCTATTGAAGACTTGTTCTTTAATCAGCTCCCAATTCTTGTGATAGAACAATGCTGGGTATCCATCTGGACCAGGAGTTTTCAATGGGGCCATTTGAAAGAAAGCTTTCTTAACCTCCTCAAGAGAAATATCCAATGACAGTAGGCTTTTATGATCCTCCCTGATAGCTGGCCAAAAGCAACTAGTCTGACTCCACCCTGGTTCAACCAGGTCATCTGTGAAAAGATTAATGAAAAAGTTCCTGGCTAGATCAATCAATTCCTCCTCTCCAGAAATCCATCCACCCCCATGATTCTGAAGTTTGATAATTTTGTTCTTTTTCCTCCTAATCAAAGTGCAAGTGTGATAATACCTAGTATTTCTATCACCACCTTTGATCCAATCCCCTCTAGATTTCAGATACCAAATCTGTTCCTTTTGCTCT
Source organism: Gastrolobium bilobum (assembly GCF_033153095.1). NCBI lineage: Eukaryota > Viridiplantae > Streptophyta > Magnoliopsida > Fabales > Fabaceae > Gastrolobium > Gastrolobium bilobum. The sequence goes on from NW_026899217.1 coordinate 30,652, forward strand.
AAGATATCAGCAAGCTCTTTATTTAGATTAGCTTCTTATTCTTCCAAATGATAGCTATTCCTCAAGCTCATCTGTCTTTGGATGCCATCCAGCCTAGCTATCACCCTATTTTTCCTATAGTGGGTGAAGCCAAAGACATTCATATTCCAGCTTCTGACTGCTGGGGTGAAAGAAGTCAGACTATCCAAGAGCTTAGAACTTGGATCCCAGTTGGTTTTGATAAAGGAATTGAATCGAGAATCATTCTGCCATACAACCATAAACCTGAATGGTCTATCCCTCCAACACTGATTCTCTTTATCTAATCTCACCAAGACAGGACAATGATCTGAGAAAATTCTAGGAAGATTCAGGACAGTAGCTTCCTCAAAACAGGTTCTCCAAGCATCATTTGCAACAGCTCTATCAAGTCTTTTGAGCACTCTATCCAAATGAGGGAATTTGGGCCCTTTCCAAGTGAATATGTTTCCTCCCTCTCCCAAATCTATAACCACACATGCATTTAATACATTGTTGAACATAATACATCTATTAACATCAACAGGCTTACCTCCTTTCTTCTCGGCAACTGAAGAAATCTCATTAAAGTCTCCTGACAGCATCCAAGGACTATTCGTGGTTCTTCCAATAAGCTTCAGGTCTTCCCATAACATACTTCTTTTTTCTTCTTTAGGGCTAGCATAAACTGCAGTCCAGAAAAATCCCTCCTTACCAGGAAATTCCACCCAACAATGGATGAACTGGTCCTGTTTCCACTCAAGAGTGACACTCACCTCATTCGGGTCCCATACTATCCACACACCTCCTGCAAACCCATTGGCCTCAGAAATTATATAATTAGGATACTCCAAACTTCGAATAATTTTCAAGGCTTTGTCACCACTAACTCTAGGCTCCAAAATGGCAGCAACTCCAACTCCATACTTCTTCCTGAACCTTCTAAAAGTGCTCTTAAATTGTTTCTTTCCAGCACCTCTACAATTCCAGGTCATCATATTCATCATGAATTTTGAGTTTGATGCAAGATAACAAAGTTCTTGCCACTTACCTCAAAGCTCTCATCAGAAGCCTCCTGAATAACAGCATCTCCCTCTCCACCACTAGTCTCAGCTATGCCAACCATAGAGCTATTTTGAGTTGTCCCAGCATACTGTTCCATCTCCATACTCGAGTGAGATTCTGCAATTATTAAGTTATCCTTCATCACCAAGTCAGGTGGTTCAGGGTCCTTCAACCCACACTCCAGGAGCAAACTGCCAACTTGTTGAATGCACTCTACATGATCCAAAGAAGCTTCAAAAGCTGAAACTTTAGCTGCCATCACAAATCCCCCCATAATTTTCTTGTGCATTGTTCCAATTTCTCATTGACTGGTATCAGGGACACTGACCTAGTCCCAGTTTTCGAAGAAGAAACAGGCACCTGCTGTACCCCTTTTCCTTTAGCTGATAATGCCTTATTCGAATTTCTTTTAGCTGTTTGAACCCCTTGTTTCACACCAGAAAACTTCTTGGGAGTGTTTTGGGCCTTAGTAGTGAAATTCATCGCCCCCTCAACGTTCTAAGCAGAATTGCTCAATGACAAATTCTCGTTGTTCACCAAAGAAGTGGGAATATTCACCCCAGAATCTTTATCAATTACTCGCTTCTGAATGTTACTCCCACTGCTCACCACAGACTTCATCCCCATACTCTTTTTAGTATTGGAGGTGTCTTCCCCAACTCATCTGGCATTCCTGGGATCACTTTTCAGTGATGCTTGACCTCCTTTCTTCCTTCTTTGCACCACCATCCACTCACCAACTCCCTGAGCTTCAGACTTTTCCACTGGTTGAACAGGATTCTCACAAGGCTTTTCCATTGGTGTTTGCTTAGCAACTTCTGGACAAGACTCAAGATTATGCCCATATCTGCCACACTTCAAACATATTAGGTACAATCCTTCATATTCTATCCTTTTCCTACAGCCATCCAGTACATACATCCCTTTCAGAGGTTTGGCAAGATCAATCTCGATGCATACTCTTGCAAACCTAGCCCTATCTTCAGTAGAAGTTGTTCTATCAACTCTTAGGACTTTACCAATCACAGTTCCCAAATGATTCAAAAAAGGAAACTCACAGTACTCTTGAGGAATACCTGGCAGACGCACCCATGCTGCAACCTTATGTATGTTTGCCTTCTCTGGATCGAAGCAAGGCTCCCATTTCCTGGTAGCCAGATAATGACCCAGTATCACCCAAGGCCCTCCCGAAATAGCCAAATGCAGGTCCTCCAGGCACCTGAAGCGAACAGAGAAGAAATCATTCCCTAAATCCGCAACTGTAATGCTTCCAGCTTTAGCCCAGAGCACTCCCAACCTGCGCTTCATAAACCCAACACCAATCCTCTTGCCCAGCAACATGACAATCAAGGCGTTCTTCCATCGTTGATGCATACGACCTCGAGCTTCTCCATTGCTCTTAATCTCCACCAGTCCATCCTCTTTAGCTACTGTCTGAAAGCCCCATCCAGAAATAGTCCCCTGGTTTGGATCGAGCAGATCCAGATCAGGATCCTCCTCCTCCATCAGCCATGGTGATGCTTCGCCCGAAACACCATTCTCCATCCCAGTTACCTCCGCGAAGGACCTATGCTTAGCAAGACCCTTCTCGCCAGATTGAAACTCAGAGACCACTTCACGCATCCGACCTTCAGTCGGAATCTCTTCACCATTCTTCGTACGCTTCGTGCTCTTCCTAATCATGCACAAGAAATCAGAGTAATTCTCCTTCAAAATCCCATCGAACCAGCCATTTCTCAGAAACGTAACCCTATCAGACAGAAAATTTTCGCGCGCGTGACCAGACGCGCCTAACTAACTCATTCAAGCAGATGCATTTTTCTCTCTCAATTATATCTTTATTATCCATAATACTACAAACTTCTCCTATGCTAATACTGTACACACCATAGGTTTGTTTACAATTTTTACTTAGGATAACACTTTATAATTTCAACAAAAGGTTCAGACAAAAAACTTAAGTCTGTTTTCTTTAAGTCCTCCATTATTTATAATTTTACTTACCGCCATCTCATGTCCATAGAGCAGTTAACACTGTAGCCACAACATCAGGCTAAGGACTTACACTCGGTGCTCCAGGGTTGCCACACAAGCTTTTTACGATGACCACGCATGTAACACAAAGGAATGGCTTGATCAGACCCACACTAAGGAATCACATATGCAGTAATCGATAAGAATCTACATACAACCATGCAACACATAACACAACTATACACTATCAGAGTTCCCTAACAAAACTGCTCTGATACCATAAAATGTAACAGCCCATTGTACACCAGTATTGTAAACATTAATTATGATATTAAGCGCAGTTACAATCACAGCAATTCATTTATAAAAATGCGAGTAAACTTTTTTCGTTTATTACGCGAGCATTTAAAACCGTAAAAAGCGTAAAAAATAAAAGTTGTGACCATAACTGTAGACTCTTGCGGAATACTTATTTAAACTATTTTTATATCTTATTTTACTCAATACAAGACACTAAGGGATTCCCATAAACCCCCCACTTAGCCAATTTCTCAATCTTATGTTTTCTACCTATCCGAACATGGTTCGGTTATTATTTTTCTGCGGACACACCGAACAAAACCAGTCCTTCATCTTTAGCTATCTTTTTTTCTTACTTAATTAAATTTCCAATGAGCCATCACACGAATCATTTCGATCTCGTTTGCTCTGGATATCGCCGTTTGAAGTTGGGCAAGCAAAACTGCCAAATAACCCCAAAACAGCTCCAAACATCCTTCACTCCACGAATTACTAGAGAAAAACAACTCACTCAAATGCTCTCAAATGTTTATACCATAAACTAGACACCTCAATATTCAATTTGACATATGATACACTTAATTTGACCGAGAAACAAAGCAGGAATAAAATTCCCAAAAACTGCCAGAAACAGCCCCTGCACAGGTGCGTTCTGGACAATCCGTGTTCACAGGTCTCTCCAGGGCTTCTTGCAACCCAAAAATTTCTCATATTTTAGCAAAATGTAGAGGACATCTCAAGATTTAAAATGGCGCATGGCACGTCCCTATCGGACCTCTCTGGAGGGAGATATGTTATCCCGAAGTTCGCCTAAATTCTGCCAATTCTACAGAAAATTCGGCAGAGTTTCCTTTGTTTTTACAAAAATTCCCAAATTGCAAACATGATCTAAGTCCTGAAATGCACCTAATAACCAATGTGTGGCACACACAAGGACCAACAATGTCTTGGGGCACTTACAACCCAACTCAATTTATAGTTATTACACACTTTATATCATACTGCTCACTTGATTAATACTTAATACGTTTCAATCATCCAAGTCCATTTACATGACTTTTCTAAGCATTCACATATCCATAATTCTAAAATAGGCCTAAAGCCCTTCCATCATATTACATCAAGTATTCAAGTGCAATTACAACATATTACAACTTACAACTTCATAACTTTAATTACAACTTGAAACATAAAGCTTAAAAGACATATACAACTAGACTTAAGCAAAATGACATGAACAAATATGACTATGATACTCATCCTACATACATATGGGATGTTCATGCCCTAAGTCTAGCCTAGGCCAAATGGCCATCAAAATGCAAAAAGTGCAAGTCCTCCAATGACTCATTCTATGGGCTTCTTGCCTGCCGCTCCCGTACCACTGCTACCTCCTGAAATAAAGCCCCCAAGACGGGGTGAGATATACGAATATATCTCAGTAACCCAGAGGTTCTGGAGAAAACTCCGCCCAATGGCTCACTTCGATGCATATAAATAATATAAAATAACCACTTTTCAAAACGGGATAAAGCAAGGGATTTAGAGAAACTGGGAAATATAGGAATACAAAATACGACGAAGCGGGAATGGTAGCTACCAATGCCACGCAACGTCCTTGGCATATAAGCCTATGGGTCTCATCCAAGGCGTGTTCCTAGAAAATCCAACCAAGGTACCCCTTCCATCCGCATACACCCGAGACTTCCTAGTGTGCTCCTATCCGGATCACACACCGCGACCCTAGGTCAACTGGAACTCCCTCTCGGAGACCTATCCAGTGGAAGTCTGAAACTCCCGAAGGCAAAAACTGTCTACTGGCCAGAGACTCGGTCCATAAGTACCCTCATAAATACTACATGCATGCTCATGTTATTCTACACTACTTATATACATTTACTACCATCACCCTCAACGGTTTGGTGGAACACACAAGGAGAACAAGCCCCAGTACCAAGAGGTTACCTCAATGTGTTTCTCCACTTAGCTCCAAGCAATTTATGTTCCAAGCTTGTTACTCAACAGAATGCCTACACAGAGGATATTCCCAATTACTCAAAACTAATACGAATGCATGCTAGTTAACAATTATACAAGCATGATTCAACCACTTACCTCAATCCCACTTGGTCCAGGACCAAGGGCAATCCACCGACTTACGCTTCGGGGTCCAAATCGACTTACAGAAACCTACAATAACCATGTACGAACCATCAGTACACGACAATTCTATCAAAACACGTAAAACGTCAAAACCCCCCTACACCCTTGTAGGTTAAGCCTTCTTAGGCTTATTTCACAATTTATTTTTCTAAATTTTCTTTCTCATTTTATTATACTTCCTTAGGTTGCCAAAAGGCCATACCAAGTGCCATTTTTCACTTTACGTCTTTTAAACAACGTTTTACCTAATATTTTACTCTAGGATCCTTTATGACATTTAACACCCTCAATTATTTTTCATTGATTCTTCCACTTTCCAACCACCACACAACCCATCTAAATACCATTTAATACTTGATACATCGTCCAAGCCATGCCAACAACATCAAATCCCTAAAATTCTCTACATGGCCGAATTGTCAACTAGGTAATTCCAAAGGACTCTCCCTCAATTTTAACCACTCCACACCTCATACAATCTCATTATATCAACATCCAATCATGCAATAACTCACCAATCCAATCCTAACACAATTTCAAAATCCAAAGTCATGACAACCTAAAATTTCTCTAAGTTAAAAATACACATTTTTCCTCAATAATTTTTATTGCATTTATAGCTAATACACATTATTCTAGGACACATTCATGTACAAACATTTCCCAATTGAGCTCTCTAAAAACATCAATCATCTAAGCCCTCTTTAGGGTTCATAATTCAAATCACATGAATCAACCGTTTAAATACAAGGAAACTCACCCAAATATTTGCAAGGCACAAGGCCCCTCCTAAACATACTCCACCATTGGAGCACCTAGAAGCTCTATGAACACAAATCTAAGCAAGTGAGCCGCGGCCTTGAGGAGGAGATTTCGCAAAATACAGCTGGATTCAAGGCTCAAGAGTACCACCAATGGCTTTAGAAGGTGTTGGCTGATTACCGTTTTGCCCTTTCTTTGTATTTTGACCTAATCTTCAGGATTTTCACTAATCTTGCGAGGTGTTATAACTGGTACATTGGTCAATTGGAAAGTCAAAAAAATATTTGTGGACAACGGTAGCTGTGCCGACATAATCTTAGGGCAGGCATTCCAAAAAATGAACCTAGATGAGGAAGATTTAAAACCCTGCAACACGGCCTTGATTGCATTCAATGGCCGTAACACCATTCCCAAAGGGTATATTGACCTCCGGCTCACACTGGGAACAAAGGAGGCATACAAGTCGAAAAAAGTAAGGTTCATAGTAACCGATTTCCCTTCAGAGTATAACGTGATTCTGGGTAGGCCAACTATCCACAGTTGGGATATGCTGGTTTCTACCAAACATCAGAAACTTAAGATGATTGGTAAGCAAGCCACGGTCATCACTATTGCTGGGGACCATAAAGAGTCCCGGGACTACTATTTCAAGTCAGTTAGGGCAGTGGAAAGTAACCCTAAGCCTTCAGCCGAGATGCACTTTGACAGCAAACAAGATAGTCCAAAGAAGAAGGGGAAGACTCTGGTCAACATGGTAGAGTTGGATATGAGGGATGATTCTCAGATCCCGAGGCCGGAACTCGATGAGGACTTGGAAGAAGTAACCATTGGAGAAGAGACTCAATCTGCAAAGATCGGTAAAGGGTTGATACACGAGGAGAAAGTTCGCCTTACCGAGTGCCTAAGGAAGAATAAGGATGTTTTGGCTTGGAAGTCCTCAGAGATTCTTGGGGTAGACCCTGCTTTTTGTTGTCACAAGCTTGCAATGTACCCAGGGTCTAAGCTGGTAGCTCACAAGAAAAGAAAGCTCAGCCCAGACGCCGGCAGGTATTGGAAGACCATGTAAAGGAATTATTGGAAGCAGGGTTTATCAGAGAAATACAGTATACAACTTGGCTGTCAAACGTGGTAATGGTCAAGAAGCCGAATGGGAAATGGAGAGTATGCACAGATTATATGGATCTGAATAAAGTATGTCTTAAAGATGCATACCCGATGCCCAATATAGATCAATTGGTTGACAGTTCGTCTGGATTTCGGATGCTATCCTTAATGGATGCTTATTCGGGGTACAATCAAATCCCATTACACCCGGAAGACCAAGAAAAAACTTCTTTCATTGCGGAAAAGGAAAATTATTGTTACAATGTGATGCCCTTTGGATTGAAAAACTCAGGGGCCACCTACCAAAGAATGATGAATCAGGTGTTCGCGGATCAACTGGGCAAAAGTGTGGAGATACATTAACATAGACGACATGATAGTCAAATCGACTGATTCAACAGTGCACATTGAAGATTTGGAGCAGACCTTTAAAAAGCTAAGACAACATAATATTCGACTAAACCCGACTAAATGTGCTTTCGGGGTCCTTGCAGGAAAGTCTCTAGGGTTCATGTTGACTCACAGGGGCATAGAGGCCAACCTGGACAAGTGTAGAGTCGTGCTGGAAATGAAGTCTCCGGCAAGCAAAAAGGAGATCCAACAACTGACTGAAAAGCTAGCCTCCCTCACTAGATTCCTACCTCGGTCTGCAGAAACAGCATTACCTTTTTTCAAGCTACTACGGAAGGAGGTGCAATATGGGTGGACCTCGGAATGTGAAGCTGCATTCCAGGAGATAAAGAAGCAATTGGCTTCACCACCAGTTTTAACCAGTCCAAGAGAAGGAGAGTCGTTGATAATATATCTCTCTGTGGGAGATGTTGCTGTCAGCTCGGTCCTAGTACAGGAAAACAAGGAGGGGAAACAACCAGTTTACTTTGTAACTCGACTCTTACAGGGAGCAGAGCTCCGGTATCAGAAGCTGGAGAAGGTGGTTTTCCCCTTGCTTATCTCAGCTAGACGCCTCAGAGCATATTTTCAAGGACACCAAATTGTGATCAGATCAGACTTGCCAATTTGGCAGATCTTTCACAAGCTCGATTCAGCAGGGAGAATGATGGCCTGGGCTGTGAAATTGTCGGAATTTGATATAGTTTTCGAAAGTCGTAAAACGATCAAATCCCAAGCGTTGGCAGAATTTGTTAGGGAGCTTACTTCAATCCAAATAGAGAGTTCAACAAGCCCAGACACCTGGAAAATATACGTGGATGGATCTTCTAATTCCAAGGGTAGCGGGGCCGGGGTTATTATTGAAAACTCGGAAGGAATAGCGATTGAATACTCCTTGCAAATGAACTTTGAAACGTCAAACAACCAGACAGAGTATGAAGCCTTCATAGCTGGGCTCCATCAGGCCAAGGAGCTTGGAGCCCGGCGGCTGCAAATCTACAGTGATTCACAACTGGTCACCTCCCAAATTGGAGGAAGTTACCAAGCTAAAGGACCATTGCTAGCAAAATACTTGGAGTCCGTAAGGCAGTTAATAGCGGAGTTTGAAAAGGTGGAGGTTAGTCATATTCCAAGAAATGAAAATAGCAGGGCCGATATATTATCCAAGCTGGCAAGTACAAATGGTTGGGGAAATCACAGGACGGTGGTCGAGCAAAATATCCCAGAACCTACATGTGTTATGTAGATAACGGAGGTTGACGATTGGCGTAACATAATCATTGACTACATAGAAAACGGGACATTGCCCCACCAAAAGGATGAAGCTCGGAAGCTGGTCAAAGATGCTACATTGTACACCATGGTGGAAGGGCAACGTTACAAAAAAAGAGCTTATTGCCCATTGCTGAAATGCCTAAGCTCAGATAGGGAAAAATACGTCCTATCTGAAATCCATGAGGGAATCAATGGCTAGCATGTTGAAGGCAAGGCGTTAGCCCAGAAGGCCCTTAGAGCCGGCTATTTTTGGCCATCTATGAGTCATGATGCAATGGAACACGCGCAAAAGTGTGATCAATGCCAGAAGCACAGAAAGAACCTACTAGCCCCTCCAGAAGAGTTAAGTCTAATTACGGCTCCATGGCCGTTCTTTAAATGGGGAATGGGCCTCCTGGGTTCATTCGCAGCGGCTGAAGGACAGTTAAAGTGGTTAATAGTAGTTGTTGATTACTTTACAAAATGGATAGAAGCAGAGCCAGTGGCGACTATCACCACGACAAGGGTGCAACGTTTCTTTGAGAGAAACCTAATCTGCAGGTTTGGGATTCCAGCCGAAGTAGTTACTGACAACGGGACCCAATTCACTAGCAAAGCTTTCCAAGAATTAATGGCAAACCTTCACATCCGGCATCGTTTTGCATCTGTAGAACATCCTAGACTAACGGACAAGCCGAAGCGGCAAATCAGGTCATCATAGCAGGGCTACGAAAAAGAATAGAGCAATGTGCTAAAGGGAAGTGCGTAGAAGATCTATGGTATGTACTATGGGGGTATAGAACCACGATGCAAAATTCTACTGGAGAAAGCCCAGTTAGATTAACCTATGGTTCTGAGGCCATGATCCCGGTGGAGTTAGGAGAACCGTTGTGGAGACGAGTCCAAGCTTTATCACAAGATGAAAAGGAGAACAGTAAAAAGCTGGCCGTAGAGTTGGATCTGATAGATGAAGTTCGGGTCACAGCTCACTGCAAAAATTTTGCGGCAAAACAGCTCGTTGCTAACCGGTTCAACAAAAAGGTGAAGCCAAGGTCATTTGCCATGGGAGAATTGGTCCTTCGAAGAACAGATATTGGAGGACGAAACGCGGACGAAGGAAAGTTGGCTCCAAGATGGGAATGACCATACAGAATTAAAGAAAAATTGTCAAAAGGAGCTTATGTGTTAGAAACTCCACAAGGGAAGCATGTCAGAAGGACTTGGAATGCGGACAAATTGAAAAAATATTTCAGTTGAAAAGTTTTTCCACCCGCTTTGTAGTTCAAATTTCAAGTTGAATAAATTCAATAAAGCAAGCATATTTTCCATAGATTTATTTCCAAATTTAAACCTGAGGTATTTGAACCCGTCTTGCCTATGGGCAAGACCGCGAGTTCTAGCCCGACCAACAACGTCGAGGTATTTGAACCCGTCTTGCCTAAGGGCAAGACCGCGAGTTCTAGCCCGGCCAAACAACGTTGAGGTATTTGAACCCGTCTTTCCTAAGGGCAAGACCGCGAGTCCTAGCCCGGCCAACAACGTCGGGGTATTTGAACCCGTCTAGCCCAAGGGCAAGATCGCGAGTTCTCGCCCGGCCAACAATCAAGGATGCCAGATCATGCCTTCCTAATGGGAAGGGATGATGAAGTATGATGCCGAAAATTAGGGGGACGCCTGTAATAACCTAACATGCTTGCAAAAGAAAGCTAATTAAGCAACAAATTTTAGCAGAAATCAAATCTACACATTAGCTATGGCACAAAGCCGAATCCAAATTAAACACTAAATGCCAAGTTAACATGTCCAAAAGGCGGAGCAAAATTCCCAAAGTGATAAAAAAGAAAAGCGGGAAATTACAAAACACACCGGCATCCCGCTCTTTACTCGGGGATATTATCCCGCATTATTTCCCGCATCTCGGCTTCAAATTCAACGCCAGCTGCTTCCACCCCAAAAATAACTCCAGCTTGAGACGCACTGCCTTCTATCATGTTCTGGCTAACTGGTGGAGGGGGAATATAAACTCCACCCCGAATATAACCAAAACAGTCCAGCTGGTCAAGCTTCAGGGGAAACTCCGGGTTAAAGTACCTCACTTGATTAACACCATTCTTGAAGGCACTAATGGCGGCTTTCTCAAGGGCGGACCGGTTAAAATCATAGGCAGCTTGCAAAGTCTGAAGATCAGACCTTAGCTTGTCGTTCTTCGCAGCTAATCCTTCCTTCTTCTTCAGTGCGGTTGCCTGCTCCTTAAAATGATTCAAAATACTATCTTTATCAGGAGTCAGATTAAGAGAGTCAGCAATGAACTTCAAGTCTGCTTGTGACTGTTCCAAGGAAGATTTCAGCTTGGCAGCATTGTTTGTTAAGTTCCCATAATCGAGAACAGCCTTGTCATATTTCACCCGGAGCTCGTCCAGCTCGCCAAGAACTTCGGCGTGATTATCTAGCAGCAAGGAATATGGTTTCAGCAGCGAAGCAGCCTTAAAGGTATATACTTTGGCTTTATGCAGTTCCTCCATCTCAGCTCTGTAAATAATTCCAGAGCCAGAGAACGAAGCAGGAGGACGGACCACACCTCGTAGCTCAGCGGTCACCCCTAAATCATATAACGCTCTTATCCTAAGTCCAGCTGGGAGGGCGACTGGAGCTGGTGCACCTCGGGGAAGAGTGACTACGGCACGATTATTACCCCCGCTGACCGAGGTGGGAGAAGCCAGATTTGCATCCGACTCTACATTCTCACCATCATTGCTGAGGTTCAAAATGGAGACACCGGAGTTTAAAGTGACAGTGGCTGTCGGTGTAGCAGCAGGGCTGACCATTCTTGGTCTTTTGGAAGGTGGCGGTAATAGAGCAGAAGTCTGACTTGTCCATGACAGAATGTAGTCCGGCCCTGGCCCTTCCTCTTCCAGATCAAAATTCATGTCGGAACCTGCAAAGAAAAAAGGGGGGAACGTTAAAACAATAAAGAAAGTAGCAAGAGCAGCAAACAGTTAATACTGTAAAGCATACTAGGAGGCTTCAGGTTGGAATGTGGTTTGGCTACCAAAGAGGTTGCACTAAGGTGACCTTTGGAACCCACGTAGGCCAACAAGGCCTTAGCACTGGCCTTGTCCTCTGCTGACTGCCTCAACTTGAAATTGGCCAGTTTGCGAAGATGATGTTCTCGTGACCAATAGAGGGGAAATGCGGGTTCCCTGTTGTCACCAATAAACCACAGCCTTTTCCCAACCTCGGCCACCACCTTGAAGAAATAGGCTTTGAAGTCCTTGAAAGACTCACTATATATGGAAAATAGCTTCCTAGACGGCTTGCTAGCTCGGCCTCGAATGCTAGTCCATCTTTTAAGTTCAGGAGGCTCCGAACCAGTGCACGGGGTATAAATGTTGAAAAAATACAAGAACAGAGGAACAGTGCACGATAGAGACAAGGATGCACACAGTTGTTCAAACGCAACAATGTAAGCCCAACCATTGGGTGAATCTTGGTTGGTGCGAGTAACAGGTGATTCAAGAGCTGTATCTTAAAAGGTGAAAAGGGAAACCGAATCCCAATCTTCGTCATGAGATCCCGGTAGAAGAAAAAAAAGTGTGGTTCTTTAGGGTTCCGCCCTGAACAAACAGGCTCGTCCTCTACAGGAGTGAACGTGTTAAAACCAACCGGGTTGTCGATCGGAAGCCCGGACACCTCTTCGGTAGACATCTTGGACGCGAAGCTTAACACTTCCTCAGTAACCTATGGATATTGAGTGCGAAGATCATTAGTAACTGGGGCAGAACCCTTCTCGGCCATATTCACCTCGGCCTCCTGACCCTGGCTGGTGGAGGAGATATCCCCGTTTAATTCTGTAGAATGGGACTCCATAAATACCTAGAACAGTAAAATGGGAGGATTAAAAAGCAAGAAAGCACGTAACAGAGGGGATACGTACCCGAACTAAACAAACTATCGCTGGAAGAGCTCGAGTCATCAGATTCGACAACTGGAACAGAGGTTGGTGAACCCGAAATATGTGAGCAACTGTCCAAAATTAAGTCGGCCATGAAGTCATTCCCTTTCTCGACAAACTGGGCACTAAGGTAGACACAGTTGAAACAAGGTTCTGGATTCCTAATACTCGGATAGGGAGGTACTCCTGGACGCGAATTCAGAATAGAAGCAGGACTAGAAGCGTAAGCCGGGGTGGAAGGTGAAGTGAGACAGGATAAATGAGTTTCTCTGGATGAGTTGCCTGGGTTATGGTGGAGACCCCGACTCTGACCTCGGGTTGAAAGGCGAGATGAAGCCCGCCTGCCTCGAAGACCCCCCCCCCCCACGACCACGGATTGAGGAGCGAGATGAAGAGGCTCCCATGTTTCCATCAACTCGGTAGCCGCCTAGTAAAGCGGCTTGAGTTTCCTCCTCGGTTCGAGGCCTGCCATACAACCAGAACCTTGGACCAAGAGGCAAACCCTGGATGAACCCCTCTTCTTCCGCATACCTTTCTTCCTCCTCGGCAATGATTTCATCACCACGATCGAAAACATGGGGGCAAGTGGGTCTTCCTCGAATAGCAAAGTTTCTCTCACCCATATCAGGAAGAATTTCAAAGTAGGACACGAAGGAAGTTTACAGGCAGAAGAGAATATTATATAAGCAATATAAGGCAAATGCAGGAAGCTTAATCAGACAAGAATAGCATGGTACATTACGTATGGAAATTGACACATGCAAACGAATTCAAAGTAAATGGCAAGCATGTAGACGAGTTCGAAGTAAAAGGAAAATATCATAAAATCGAAGGTTATGACCGAAGCTAAAAGTAAAAGAAGAATAAGCCAAAAGGGAAAGAAATGCCAAATGGAATTACCTGCGGGAAGTAGCTTCAAGAAAGTGGGAGGATGATGAACGCCAAAAGAAAATGATATGGGTACTGACAAGTGGTTCAAAGACAGTTGAGAGACATTTTTTCAGAAGCAGTTAATGCCAAGGCGGCGAAGGACACACAATACCACACGTCACATCTATTGGAGGGGTATACGTGGAAAGGCAATCATTAAGTGGAAGAGAAATTGTTTCTCACACCAAAGTAATCATTAGCCAGTAGTTAGTGCAATCGTTTCTATACTACCGATATGGGTAGCCAGGGTTTGCTAGTCAAAGTAAGATGATTGAAGGGTCAAACCACGGCAGAACAACCTGGATATAGTTGTGTCTGGAGAAGCCCAAGGGAAACTTGGTTTCTTTCTTGGAACCAAGCTGATAAGCCGAGATAAAAAGCAACAAAATAATGGCTAGGTGACCGACGTTCGGGCTAAAATGCAGACAACACACGGCTTGACTTGGACATCCCGGCATCCTGAGGACTCAGTCTACCAGGCTGGGGGGCTACTGTTATGGACCTGGGAAAGGCCCATGCTTACGAGAAGCCCAATCAGCACAAGCCCAAAGGTAAGCTCTATAAATAGGAGCTAAAGACCACATGTATGACTGATCTCTCTAACCCTATTTTATGCAATCACGACAGTGCACACACACACCCCCTCTGGCTCTGAGTTATTGACTGAAACAAATTATATGAAGTGGAAACAAGATGTAGAATTTGCCATGGAGATTGTTGACTTGGACTTGGCCTTACGAGAGGATGAACCTCCTAAGCCAAATGAGAGAAGCACTGAAAACGAAAAGGCTTATTATGCTAAATGGGAGAAATCAAACCGACTGTGCCTCATTGCTATGAAAGGTCTATTTTTGAGCATCTCCTTAGTGGTCTGCCTGAAAATTTGAATGCAAATTTTTTTCTAAAAGAAGTTGGTGAAAAATATAAGGTTTTTGATAAGGCTGAAGCTGGGAACCTAGTGAATGAGCTAACTGATTTGAGATATGATGCTTCTATTAGAGTGAGAGAGTTCATTTTAAGGATGATCAATGTCCAGAATAAATTGAAAAATCATAATATTGTTTTTAATGATGATTTTGTTGTGCATCACATTCTGAACCGTTTACCTGTTGAATTCAGTTAGATAAAGACTGCTTATATGAATCAGAATGAGAATTGGGGCCTAAATGAGTTGATTGTAAAATGTGTGACCGAGGAAGAAAAGCTGAAAAAAGAAAAGAATGAGTATGTTCATCTTACCTTTAATGCTAAGAAAGACTCCCGGTGTAACACCCTCTCTTGTAGGCCTCCAAGAGAGTTGTTTGCTAAGCGGAATTAGAGTTCTTTAATAGTATTTTAGAGACTGAAAAAAAATTTCGCTTTTACATTGCCGATTAAAACTAAAGAGGGGATCTGGTTAATTACAAAAATCAGAGTACACAAAATTTCTTAAACTTATTAAAAATATAAATTTCCTGATAGACCTTGCTGTCTTTAAAAATTCGTATAAAATCCAGTTAAACGATTCAAAAATATATTCTTTGTAATCTGGAAACTAGACATCTGGGGCTTCACGTTCATATAAAATAATAGTGATTTGGAGTTCGTTTCCCCCTCGAAACATAACTCGCAAAATAAGAGAGAAAATAGTGGAAATATCCCAAATGTCCTGGCTGGTAAAATTCATAAAAATCGATCTTTCAGAATTTCTTTGCAAGGTTTATATATAATGAAACTAGACACCTGGGGCTACGCGTGCATATAAATTATAAGAAAATCGGAGGTCCGTAGCCCCAGTACGACAACTTACAAAGTGCTCGCAAAGACTTTTCAAAACTCAGCATTAAGATAACATGTCAAAATCCTTTTCGCAAACGTTTCAACATCTGTTTCCAAAATACTTGCTGGTCATAAAATCGTCATGCAATAATAAAATCATAGTTCACAGTAATACAAGCTTCTCAATTTCATACAGTCATCCATAAAATATCACATCAATAGCAGCATGCCCAAACAGTAGAAGCCAACAGAAAATATCCAAGTCCTCAAAAGCTTTTATGTCCTCCTGCCATTTTGTAAAAATAGCAGCCCCAAAGGGGTGAGAGAAAATCCCAGTAGTGTGGCAACAAAACCATAATGCAACAATATTAACTAGGCATAAAATCATAAATAGTCACTTCAAACATTTAATCCTTTTCATCATATATCATAACGCGTATATAACGCCATTTTTCCTTTACGCTCATAGCACCGTCGTGCGTGTAGCATCACAGTGGGTATTCCTAATGGCTCCCATGAAGGTGAATCCCACTGTGGAACCTATGCGGACTGAAGCCAAGTGTCCCCTCTCCTGGTACCAGGCATGCCTATATGATGCATGCTCAGTCACATGTCCTCAATACAAATATATATATTCAAGATGTCATGAATCAAGTATACATGCCATGTTATGCAATCGCACCCAACAGAAAAATGTATTATGATGTAAAATGCATGCATATATCATATCATTCTTTCATATTCTTACCATTGGCTCATCATCATCATAACATACATAGAACAAATGTGAGCAACACATCACAATTCCATACACTAGCCAATAGTCACATTAGGTAATACCGCCTACACATACCTCGCGTGTCCAATTTTTAATCAGCGACACCAAAACCAGCCCACACTTTAATAATTATGCGCACCTAATCAATGGTACAATAAATCAGAACTTTATTCATATTACATACTATTTATACGAAATTCGCATACCTCTTTATTATTGTATTTCATTCGATTTACCATGCTTCTTGTGCATCGCCCATTTCTGCCTTCCCATTATTTAATAACATATTTTCATAATAAAGTCCTAAATCCCCAACATATACCAATTCGGTTTTCATGGTTCTTTATTACACCTAGGTTTATAAATTTCATATAGCACAATTACCCAATTGGTTCCTATCAAAGTTTCTTTCTTAATAGCATTCTGCCTTCAATTTACTTTTCTGACTTCACCCTACTTAATCAATTTGTCAATTAACAACAAAATCCAAGATTTAATTAGCATACAAGACCAGTTTCTACATCCTTAACATAATGCATAAATTCTGATTTTTATCATTCTACCTACAAGACTTAGGAGGGCAATTTCTAAGGTCTTTTAACATGCAGTTTACTTGGATTGAGACACATGCCAGGTTAAATCTTTATTTTTTGGTATTTATGCAAAGCCGTAACAAAGGAATGACAATGGAATTGTCCTCCTAGGACATACTTGGGAACCGAGACATGAAAAATTAGAAAGGGTTTGAAACTCAATTTATTCACTTGACAACAGCACACAACTCTAAGTTCATAGCACAGCAATCTTTAAAATTAATTCTGACTTCCAGCCCTCTCTTTACTAAATTATTAATAGAAATTTTCTAAGGTTTCTCAAGCCTACTCATGCGATTTCCCCACCTCAAACAGGTTCATGATTATTTATCCATCTTTCCTACCTTTCTACTCCTATGGTGCGCTAGCGCTAGAGAGGTTTCATGACATGCTGTGTTCATAAGTTTAATACAGGTAATGCCTATTTAATTTGGTTACTCAAGGAACAGCCCGACATAGCAGAACAGGAGAACATTTCCAATATTCATAAATGGATTAATTACATTTTTCATATGCTTACTTCATGGCAGTTCACAACATTCAGTTTAAAGCTACATTAGTTGCATTCTAGAGCTGTTCTAAAGGAGTATAACCCGAGGGAAAGCAATTTGGCCATAAAAAACATATCTTCCTCACAAGCATGAGAGGGTCAAACTGTGAGGGCAGGAATTATAATTGACTAAAAACTATTCTCTCAAATTATACATGCAGACAGAAACCATAAGTTGAAGAGAGAGCTTGAGGTTTGAACTTTACCTCCTTGCAAGTTCACAAATTAGCCAATCAGTTCCAGAGCAGCATCCTCCTTCTTCCGATTTCAGCTGCATGCAATGGACGAAATTGATCCACTCAGGCAGAATTATGCACAAGCAGAAATGGGGACTCAAGGGGACCGATTTCAGTTGTGAGGAGCAAGGAGTTACAAAAATACTTCACCTCCTTGGATGATAGCCTACGGCTGAGCGAGAGAAGAGAGGGATATGATTCTGAGTTGTCTTTGCTCCTTGCTCATGGAGCTCACGCCTAGCTAGGAGAGGAGAGGAAAGGTGGGATGAAATCATGGCAACTAGTTGTTGTTGTTGTTGTTGTTGTTGTCCTCAAGGACGGTCACGGCTTTAGCAAGAGGAAAGATGACAAGTTGAAATTTTTCTTGATGTTCATTCACTACTAATCTCACGGTTTTAGGGAAAGTATGAGATATAACTTCTATGTGCTTTATCTCTAGGCTTACGGTGTGGGAAAGGAACTAAATGGCTGAGTAGTCTCTCACATGGAAGGGTAGAAATCAGTTTTGCTTCTCTTGTTTATGCGCACAAGAAGATAGGAAATGGGGTATAACAATGGTTCAGAAATTTCACCACACCATACAGCCTCCTATGCGCTAATAAGGGAATGGAGAGGATAAGAAAGGTGTGGTTTTTGGCCAATCAAATTTCATGCAAGCTGAAGACTCATTCCTCATTGGCTGCATGTTGAATAAAGCTGTCTTGGTTTTGAATAAAGTAGCAAGCAAATTCAGAATTTCCTATATCTCCTAGGCGCACATGGAATGGAGAATTGAGGTGGATAAATGTTGCCATGTAGTTGATCTCTTACCAATTAAGGGTGGCCTTGTAAGATTTCTAAAGATAAGATTGGGGTAAATACCTTAATGGGCTGAATCTTGGACACTCCTTAAAGCCCTTAGGGCTTTGGCCAAACATGGATTGGGTTCAAAATATTTAAGTCCAATGGCTCCACTAGGTATGAACCAGCCCACAAATTAGTTAGTTTTCATATCATCTAATTTTCACTAGGCTTCCTAGATGTTACATACAACACATCCTATATTTTTAACAAGAGTTTCAATGCCTAAAATAAATACTCATTATAATTATTATTCAAATACTTCATCAAATTGAATTTAATTCTATTCTCGGGGAAATAGTTGTATGTTATAATTAATTTATTCCTATTCTTACAACTAGAATTTCACATGCCTAAAATAGGTATTCACCTTCCATGGTAATACAAATAATTTCCCTAATTTAATTTAACTCCACCCTAAAGCAAACTTGTATATGATCTGAAGGCAAGTACTTTACCATATCCCGAATTGCAATTTAAATAGATCCCTAATTAGACGGGATGTTACACCCGAAAGGCAAAAGGAAAATTTAAGAAGAATTATTCTCTTGCTCCTAAGAAGTTTCAAAATTTCAAGAGGATGGATAGTGATGAAAAATATGGAGGGACAATTTTGAAATGTTTCCACTGCAAGGAGAATGGTCACAAGAGAGTAAATTATCGCAAGTTTAAGGCTTCGTTAGCAAAGAAAGAAAATAGAAAAGGTGAGTCGATGGTTTGTTTTGAATCAAATTTAATAGATGTCCCTTTCAATTCTTAGTGGTTGGATTCTGGTGCTACTGTCCATATAACAACTACTTTGCAAGGTCTGACAAACCTAAGGAGACTGATACACACCAACCAAAATAACAATCTAAAACAGAATTCCTCCAGAAATCAGATCTGAATATACCTCATTCATATGTTTCTCAGTAACCATTACAAACAGAAACGTATAACAAAGAAAGTTTGTTAAGCGTAAATGGAATAACAAATACCAAAAGGAAATTAACAATGCAATAAAGGTAAAGATAGCGTGGAACACATATGAGAGGTTCCACTCTCTCCCAATCCCAAAAGGCCCAAGTATCTTCTAATTTTCCTGATATCCCTCTCGCCGTTCACATACCTCTCTATTTATAATCCATACCCACTTCTAGAATATTCTCTACTAACCAATTAGCTTGCTGAGTCAGCATTGAGATATGAGAATATGCTATGCTTCCTACAATACTCTTTAAGGACTGGTGTCGTATCAATACTCCCCCCTAACAATCACCTTGTCCTCAAGGTGATGATCGTTTTCTGGGGTCCCATTGCTTGAAATATAATGGCCAACTAATGCATGAGGCAATATAACCTCTACCATGATCCCATTGCTCCTCTACAGTAGTTCCATCTTCTTTTAAATCTGTTAGAATTTGTGCAAGTGTCTCTTCATCATTTGCCCAAATAACTTCCCCACATCCAACTACAGCTATTCGGACATCAGTCTCAAACCTCCTTGAATATATAAATACTTTTGCAATATTGAAGTCCTTGCACAAATAAAAAATAAATGCTTCTTTGCTAGAACTAATACTCACTTCCAAATAACAAACAGGACCTGGGTACACATCAAATGAATTTGGTCTTGCTTGAAAATCATCAAATTGGGGCTTCAACCGTGAAATGTAAATTTAAACGTAAATTCTGCTCTCCTCCATCGTGAATTCTCGCCTTTCTTGGCTTGCTGGACAGCACCCAAATGTTTGGGGATAATTGGGTCCAAAGATGATTTTGGGCTCACAAGCCCAATTTTTGTATGAAATAGTGACACTGCTAAGCTGGATCTGAAAATAATTAATAATTTGGGCCTGACCCTTTAGGTAAATTAAATGGCCCAATACCACCAATCCACTCCCTAACCTAGCCACTTCCTGTTGATTACACCATCGTTGTGGCCACTGGACTTTGTTTTTCTCTACGCTCCAAAAACTCCTTTGCCTCGTTATCAAGGACCACGTCCGGCGGCTTAGGCAAGGGTGGGTCTACTACTAACGCTGGTGGTTGTGGAGTCGTAGCCACTCCCACGCCTTTGTCATTTATCAATGACGTCTCTTGCTTTATGAATTTTTCCTCAAACGTATACTTATTGCCAACTCGGACAACTCGAGCTTTTTTCTTTTGACAATTCCTATAAGCACGTCCTGCACTTGCAAGTCAGCTTTTGGGTTCCAGCCACTATCATAAGGAATGACAACATCAGCAGCAGCAAGATTAATGCATACACTTCTATCCCGAGTAAATAGCAAGGAGTCAACTTCCCGTCGTTGCTGGCCTGATTCTCCGTCAGTCGTGACCCCGAAACCACCCCTTCTTCGTCGTCGTTCCTCTCTCGTTCTTCCTCGCCGTCGTGACTGCTGTTTGCCTGGCTTTCGGTGGTGTGGCCACCATCGTCAACCTGATTAACGATGCTGGTGGTTCCCTTCGATGCCTCCCCCTTTTAATTCTCTTCCTCATTCGTTGCCCTAACATTTTGGGAACTCGACACCTTAGAATTTATTGAGTTGGGTGGTGTATTAACCCGACCCGAAATTGTTTGGTTAACAGAGCCTGACCCATTAAACCCCCAAGTTCTTCTTTCGTATGGGCTAGAATTATAACGTTGGGCCTGACCCCCTTTGGTAAGCCCACTTGATCCATTCCTTAACCCATTCCTTCCCCTTGCATTCAGCCCCTCCTCCTTCCTCGCCACATTCTTCTTCTCTATCTTCAAGGAGAATTTGATCATCTCCAACAAAGTGATAGCAGGGTGCATCATCAACTCTTCGCGGATGCTACTCTTAATGCCATTGAGCCACGCCTCTTTAAGCAGCTCCTCGTCCTCAAATCGCAAAGCTCTGATCATCTTCTTGAACTCGCGTCTGAACTCAGCCATCGTTCCGCTCTGTTTAAACTTAAACGAGAATATCGCTTTATAAGGATCATCTAATGCTTCTGGTTGAAATCGATTCAGATTTTCGTTCGTCTCCTTCTCCTCAAATCTTTTGCCGCTCCTTCTTGTATGTGATCGCCCTCTAGAGAGTTGCTTGGTCTTCTCAAGAAGTTCATCAAGGAGCCTGAGTACCTCCTTATGATTTTCTTCAACTTGCTTTCCTCTTTTTCTCCATTCTTCAAATCTATTTTCCAATTGCATCTCACTTTTCCTCCAATCTTCAGATCTGTATTCCATCTTTCTTTCTTTCTTTCTTTTTTTTTTTGTTCAAAACCGTCCCTAGATCGGAGAGCTCTGATACCAATTGGTACAGACCAACCAAAATAACAATCTAAAACAGAATTCCTCCAGAAATAAGATCTGAATATACCTCATTCATATGTTTCTCAGTAACCATTACAAACAGAAACGTATAACAAAGAAAGTTTGTTAAGCGTAAATGGAATAACAAATCCCAAAAGGAAATTAACAATGCAATAAAGGTAAAGATAGCGTGGAACACATATGAGAGGTTCCACTCTCTCCCAATCCCAAAAGGCCCAAGTATCTTCTAATTTATTTACAAAAAAAAAAAGTATCTTCTAATTTTCCTGATATCCCTCTCGCCGTTCACATACCTCTCTATTTATAATCCATACCCACTTCTAGAATATTCTCTACTAACTAATTAGCTTGCTGAGTCAGCATTGAGATATGAGAATATGCTATGCTTCCTACAATACTCTTTAAGGACTGGTGTCGTATCAATACCCCCCCTAACAATCACCTTGTCCTCAAGGTGATGATCGTTTTCGGGGGTCCCATTGCTTGAAATATAATGGCCAACTAATGCATGAGGCAATATAACCTCTACCAGGATCCCATTGCTCCTCTACAGTAGTTCCATCTTCTTTTAAATCTGTTTGAATTTGTGCAAGTGTCTCTTCATCTTTGCCCAAATAACTTCCCCACATCGAACTACAGCTATTAGGACATCAGTCCTATACCTCCTTGAATATATAAATACTTTTGCAATATTGAAGTCCTTGCACAAATAAAAAATAAATGCTTCTTTGCTAGAACTAATACTCACTTCCAAATAACAAACAGGACCTGGGTACACATCAAATGAATTTGGTCTTGCTTGAAAATCATCAAATTGTGGCTTCAACCGTGAAACGTAAATTCTGCTCTCCTCCATCGTGAATTCTCGCCTTTCTTGGCTTGCTGGACAGCACCCAAATGTTTGGGGATAATTGGGTCCAAAGATGATTTGGGCTCACAAGCCCAATTTTTGTATGAAATAGTGACACTGCTAAGCTGGATCTGAAAATAATTAATAATTTGGGCCTGACCCTTTAGGTAAATTAAATGGCCCAATACCACCAATCCACTCCCTAACCTAGCCACTTCCTCTTGATTACACCATCGTTGTGGCCACTGGACTTTGTTTTTCTCTACGCTCCAAAAACTCCTTTGCCTCGTTATCAAGGACCACGTCCGGCGGCTTAGGCAAGGGTGGGTCTACTACTAACGCTGGTGGTTGTGGAGTCGTAGCCACTCCCACGCCTTTGTCATTTATCAATGACGTCTCTTGCTTTATGAATTTTTCCTCAAACGTATACTTATTGCCAACTCGGACAACTCGAGCTTTTTTCTTTTGACAATTCCTATAAGCACGGTCCTGCACTTGCAAGTCAGCTTTTGGGTTCCAGCCACTATCATAAGGAATGACAACATCAGCAGCAGCAAGATTAATGCATACACTTCTATCCCGAGTAAATAGCAAGGAGTCAACTTCCCGTCGTTGCTGGCCTGATTCTCCGTCAGTCGTTACCCGAAAACCACCCCTTCTTCGTCGTCGTTCCTCTCTCGTTCTTCCTCGCCGTCGTGGCTGCTGTTTGCCTGGCTTTCGGTGGTGTGGCCACCATCGTCAATCTGATTAACGATGCTGGTGGTTCCCTTCGATGCCTCCCCCTTTTAATTCTCTTCCTCATTCGTTGCCCTAACATTTTGGGAACTCGACACCTTAGAATTTATTGAGTTGGGTGGTGTATTAACCCGACCCGAAATTGTTTGGTTAACAGAGCCTGACCCATTAAACCCCCAAGTTCTTCTTTCGTATGGGCTAGAATTATAACGTTGGGCCTGACCCCCTTTGGTAAGCCCACTTGATCCATTCCTTAACCCATTCCTTCCCCTTGCATTCAGCCCCTCCTCCTTCCTCGCCACATTCTTCTTCTCTATCTTCAAGGAGAATTTGATCATCTCCAACAAAGTGATAGCAGGGTGCATCATCAACTCTTCGCGGATGCTACTCTTAATGCCATTGAGCCACGCCTCTTTAAGCAGCTCCTCGTCCTCAAATCGCAAAGCTCTGATCATCTTCTTGAACTCGCGTCTGAACTCAGCCATCGTTCCGCTCTGTTTAAACTTAAACGAGAATATCGCTTTATAAGGATCATCTAATGCTTCTGGTTGAAATCGATTCAGATTTTCGTTCGTCTCCTTCTCCTCAAATCTTTTGCCGCTCCTTCTTGTATGTGATCGCCCTCTAGAGAGTTGCTTGGTCTTCTCAAGAAGTTCATCAAGGAGCCTGAGTACCTCCTTATGATTTTCTTCAACTTGCTTTCCTCTTTTTCTCCATTCTTCAAATCTATTTTCCAATTGCATCTCACTTTTCCTCCAATCTTCAGATCTGTATTCCATCTTTCTTTCTTTTTTTTCTTTTTTTTTGTTCAAAACCGTCCCTAGATCGGAGAGCTCTGATACCAATTGGTACAGACCAACCAAAATAACAATCTAAAACAGAATTCCTCCAGAAATAAGATCTGAATATACCTCATTCATATGTTTCTCAGTAACCATTACAAACAGAAACGTATAACAAAGAAAGTTTGTTAAGCGTAAATGGAATAACAAATCCCAAAAGGAAATTAACAATGCAATAAAGGTAAAGATAGCGTGGAACACATATGAGAGGTTCCACTCTCTCCCAATCCCAAAAGGGTCCAAATATCTTCTAATTTTCCTGATATCCCTCTCACCCTTCATATACCTCTCTATTTATAATCCATACCCACTTCTAGAATATTCTCTACTAACTAATTAGCTTGCTGAGTCAGCATTGAGATATGAGAATATGCTAAGCTTCCTACAATACTCTTTATGGACTGGTGTCGTATCAATACTCCCCCCTAACAATCACCTTGTCCTCAAGGTGATGATCGTTTTCTGGGGTCCCATTGCTTGAAATATAATGGCCAACTAATGCATGAGGCAATATAACCTCTACCAGGATCCCATTGCTCCTCTGTAGTAGTTCCATCTTCTTTTAAATCTGTTTAAATTTGTGCAAGTTTATCTTCATCATTTGTCCAAATATCTTCCCCACATCCAACTACAGCTATTAGGACATCGGTCTCAAACCTCCTTGAATATATAAATCCTTTTGCAATATTGAAGTCCTTGCACAAATAAAAAATAAATGCTTCTTTGCTAGAACTAATACTCATTTCCAAATAACAAACAGGACCAGGGTACACATCAAATGAATTTGGTCCTGCTTGAAAATCATCAAATTGGGGCTTCAACCGTGATTCGTAAATTGAAACGTAAATTCTGCTCTCCTCCATCGTGAATTCTCGCCTTTCTTGGCTTGCTGGACAGCACCCAAATGTTTGGGGACAATTGGGTCAAAAGATGATTTTGGGCTCACAAGCCCAATTTTTGTATGAAATAGTGACACTGCTAAGCTGGATCTGAAAATAATTAATAACTTAGGCCTGACCCTTTAGGTAAATTAAATGGCCCAATACCACCAATCCACTCCCTAACCTAGCCACTTCCTGTTGATTACGCCATCGTTGTGGCCACTGACTTTGTTTTTCTCTGCGCTCCAAAAACTCCTTTGCCTCGTTATCAAGGACCACGTCCGGCGGCTTAGGCAAGGGTGGGTCTACTACTAACGCTGGTGGTTGTGGAGTCGTAGCCACTCCCACGCCTTTGTCATTTATCAATGACGTCTCTTGCTTTATGAATTTTTCCTCAAACGTATACTTATTGCCAACTCGGACAACTCGAGCTTTTTTTTTTTGACAATTCCTATAAGCACGGTCCTGCACTTGCAAGTCAGCTTTTGGGTTCCAGCCACTATCATAAGGAATGACAACATTAGCAGCAGCAAGATTAATGGAAACACTTCTATCCCGAGTAAATAGCAAGGAGTCAACTTCCCGTCGTTGCTGGCCTGATTCTCCGTCAGTCGTGACCCCGAAACCACCCTTTCTTCGTCGTCGTTCCTCTCTCGTTCTTCCTCGCCGTCGTGACTGCTGTTTCCCTGGCTTTCGGTGGTGTGGCCACCATCGTCAACCTGATTAACGGTCTGGTGGTTCCCTTTGATGCCTCCCCCTTTTAATTCTCTTCTTCATTTGTTGCCCTAACATTTTGGGAACTCGACACGTACATACATCATGAGTAGGGCTTGTGGTCGCCATGGAACTCGAGGTGTAGGTCCTCTAGCACCAGATCCGATTACTGCAGTTCTGAATGCTCTGCAGGCGGATACGGCTGCCAATAGTACAATGACTGAAAACCTGATGAAAAATAATCAGGATATGATGCATGCCTTCATGACTGAGATGAGGGAAGATAGAGCTCAGCACAGGAGGGATGATTCTCCTCCACATACGACTATAGTTACTCCTACACCTACGCCATCTGTGACACCTCATCACGAGGGGAGTGGGGCTAGTCGTCATTCTGGTGAGGCTAGTCACCGTACTACTGCCCTACGTGCATCCCAGAGCCTTCAGTTGATCCGACTGTTGTTGCCCAGTCCTATGGGGTTGCTGAGCAGTTACTTGCTGGTACTGATGAGTAGAGGCTCATATCATTCAGGAAACACAAGCCACCAGCGTTTCAGGGGTCAAGGGACCCGAAGGTAGTTACTACATGGTCGATGGGGATAGACAAAATATTCCAAGTTATGAGGTGCCAGGATCCCTAGAGACTGATGTATTCTATTTATATGCTTGAGGGAGATGCCCACGAGTGGTGGTACAACGCATCTCGTCCATTCTCTATCCAAGGGGAGGAATTAACTTGGGCTTTATTTGAAATATTATTTCATGAAGAGTATTTTCCCAGGGATGTCCGGGAAGCCAAGCAGGGTGAATTTGAAAAGTTGGTACAGGGGACTATGACTGTTGATGCTTATCTGGCCAAGTTTAATGAGTTGGTCAAGTTTGCGAACTACGGGGGTTTGCTGCCGACTCCTGAGTTTTTATATGTCAAATTCCAAAGAGGATTGAATGAGAAAATTGAAAAAAGAATGTCTAATACTGATGTTAGAAATTTTCCTGATCTTGTGACCCAGTGTAAAAGGGTTGAAACTGTTTACGACAGGTATCCGAAGTCTAATTCTTCAAGGGAACAGAAAATTAAGAGGACATCTGGTCCTTCTAGAAACAATAATAGAGGTGGCTACCATTAAAATAATAATAGAGGTAGGGGGTTGCAGGTAAGGCAGCCTCTTGGTCAATTCAAGAGGGGTGGTCGTTAGAGGAGTGGTTTTAATGACAGAAATTCTGCTCTGAAATGTGATAAGTGTAAGAGGTACCATCGGGGTCCTTGTACAGTGGCTCCGAATTCATGTTTTAAATGTGGTAAGGTTGTGCATTTTGCCAGGGAATCTTATAGTAATACTGGGCAGGCTGTGAATCTGCAAGCCTTGCCATCTGCTCCTACGGTTGGACGCGTATATACTACTAATGTGCAGCAGACGGAGAAGGCACTGAATCTGGTTAAAGGTATAATTTTCATCTCTAGTACTGATTTATCTGTTCTGTTTGATTCGGGAGCGAGGCATTCGTTCGTGGCGGAATATGTTGCTAAGGGGTTGGGTTTGAGAGTAACACGGATGATTCCCCCTATGCGTATTACAATTGCTACAGGAGAGGTTAGTAATTCCTCCTTTATCTGTAAAGAGGTTGGGTTTGTCTACGAAGGCAGGGGTTACACTATTGATTTGATTATCTTGCCCCTGGCCTCTGTTAATTTGATTTTGGGTATGGACTGGTTGTCTCAAAACTGCGCAATGATTGATTGCTGCGGAAAGAGGTTGATACTATCTCACGAGAAGACCTCGGTTTGTCCGTCTCCTTATCTGTCTGTTTGTCAAACAATTAAAGCCTTGCAGGCTAGTGATCTGGGTTACGTATTCTTGGGTGGATTAGTTGGTGATATGGAGTTAGAGATTTCAAGTATTCCGGTTGTTAATGAATTTTCGGATGTATTTCCTGATGAGATACCAAAATTTCCACCTGAGAGGGAGATTGAGTTTTCGAGGGACTTGTTGCCTGGTGTGGGGCCTATCTCTTTGGCTCCATACCGGATGTCGCCACTAGAGCTGGCTGAGTTGAGTAAATATATTGAAGAGCTATCTGTAAAGAACTTTATCAGGCCAAGTGTGTCTCCATGGGAAGCACCATAATATTTGTGAAAAAGAAAGACGGTAGCATGAGGTTGTGTAATGATTATCGGCAGTTGAACAAAGTTACAATTAAGAACAGGTACCCATTGCCACGTATTGATGACTTGCTGGATCAGTTGAGGGGTGCCTGTGTATTTTCTAAGATTGATCTCCGGTCCAGAGACCACTAGATCCAGATTAAGTCGGAGGATATGCCTAAAACGTGTTCCGATCCAGATATGGACACTCTGAGTATCAGGTGATTCCTTTTGGGCTTACTAATGCCCCGGCGGTGTTCATGGACTATATGAATCATATTTTTAAACCGTATTTGGATCAGTTTGTGATAGTGTTTATTGATGACATCTTGATTTATTCCAAAAGTAAAGAGGAGCATACAGAGCATCTGAGGACTGTGTTGCAGGTGTTGAAAGATAAAAAGTTGTATGCTAAGTCATCTAAGTGTGAATTCTGGCTATCTGAGGTGCAATTTCTGGGTCACGTTATTTCTGCTAGTGGTGTTGCGGTGGATCTGAGTAAAATTGAAGCGGTAAGTGACTGGGAACGACCTAATAATGTGACTAAGATCAGGAGCTTTATGGGCCTTGCTGGTTATTATTGCAGGTTTATACAGCGCTTTCTGCTATGGTATTGTCGTTGACCCGATTGACACGAAAGGATACTCCTTTTGTATGGACCCAGGAATGTGAAGACTGTTTTCTGACACTTAAAATTGCTCCTGTGTTGACCCTTCCCGATCCGGAAGGTGAGTTTGAGGTGTATTGTGATGCTTCCAAGAAAGAGTTGGGGAGTGTGTTGATGCAAGATAGGAAGGTGGTTGCTTATGCGTCTAGGCAATTGAAGCCTCATGAAGAAAACTATCCGACACACGACTTGGAGCTTGCTACTATCGTGTTTGCCTTGAAAATCTGGAGGCATTTTCTGTATGGGATGAATTTGCTGTGTTCAGTGATCACAAGAGCTTGAAATATTTGTTTGACCAGAAAGAGCTTAACATGAGACAACGGAGATGGGTGGAATTCTTAAAGGATTATGATTTCAAGCTGAAATACCATCCGGGTAAAGCTAATGTGGTAGCAGATGCCTTGAGTAGGAAGTATGTCAGCGTGTCCCAGCTGATGGTGTGGGATAATGAGATTATTGAACAGTTCCGGTATTTGAAAATAACGAATTTCTTTGCAGGCAGAATGTCTGATATTGAGTTAACTCAAATTGAGAATAAATTGCTTGAGAAAATTAAAGAAACTCAGATAAAGAATGATAGTGCTAAATATTTAAAGGGTCAGAGTGGCATGTCTTTTAATAAACAAGGGTTACTGTTATATCAGGGCAGGATTGTTGTGCCCAAGGAGCTTGCAGACAAAGTTATGGTCGAAGCCATAAGGGTCAGTATACTATACACCCAGGTGCAACAAAAATATATCAAGATCTGAAAGAAAAATTCTGATGGCCTGGGATGAAGAAGGATGTGGCAGATTATGTATCAAGGTGCTTAGTTTGTCAGAAAGTCAAGATAGAACATCAGAAACCTGCTGGTTTACGTCAGCCACCGGATATACCTGAGTGGAAATGGGAGAGCATCTCTATGGATTTCGTTGTTGGTTTGCCTCGGATTTCAAAATCTGAGAAAAGATGCAGTTGCAGATGCAAATTCTGATGCAGAATCAAAGGTGCAGAAATCGAATTTAGAAACACAGACGAATGCAAACGCAAAAACAAGAAAATCTTAGAACAAAACGCAAACAGAACAGAAAAGGAAAACAAGGCAGAACAAAACGCACACAGAATGCAGATGCAGAATTGATGCAAACAAGATGCAAACGAAAATGAAACAGAAAACGAAAGATAAACAAAATCAGAAAATGAAACAGAAACCGAATCAGAAAACGAAACAGAATCAAAAAAAGAACAGAATGCAAAACAAAATAAAAGAACGACCATATAGAAAACAGAAACAAATAAAATCACCAACAATTTTTTTTATAACAGAAACAGAAAATGAAAATTAAAAGAAATCAGGAAACGTAAACGAAAACAGAAAATAGACACAGAAAATTGCAGAATTTTTTTTTCATAACAGAAAACGAAAATTAAAAAGCGATTGAAAAATGAAAATTAAAAAGGAATTGAAAAACGAAAAAAAAAACAGAAACAGAAACGAAAATCAATCAAGAAGATCAAAAAGAACAAGAAAACAGCAAAATAATAGAAAGAAAAGGGAAAGAGAAAGAACGCTTTTGACATGCAAAATTCCCCGGCAACAGCGCCAAATTTGACGTGCGCTATCGAACCCACGCAAATTACCGAGCTTCAGCTTTGTAGTGATAGGGCAACTCGGATCGTCTCCCAAAAAACCTGCTAGAAATCAGAAACGCTCTTGTAAAATAAAATATAAAAGGGAAGGGGGATTTTGTTGATTTGAAAATTAAATAAAGAGATTTGAAATTGGATTTAAAAATAAGAATTAAAAAGCAATCAACCTAAGGAATCATGATTCATTAATTTATTTCGTCATTGGATAAAAAGATATGATTTTCAATTTGTGATTAACCCCAATCGAATTAAAAATCTTCAAATTCAATTAGAAACCCTCTCTAGACTATCGCCTAGCGTTTTGTTGAATACAGTTTTTAAACTATGTAATCGCAGTAATTTAAACCTGTTTAACTTATGTTCATTGGGTTGGTTAATATGACCATTAAATCTAATGATCAATTTTCCCTTGTAGAATGCAATCGCATTATTCAGTTTGAATATCTACAATCGCATGATATTCAACCTGAATTGGGAAAAAATGAAATTGATGAAAAAAAACCTATCCTCTGAAATAAATTAACGAACCTTTAATCTTAGATTGATTAAAGGTGTTTAGCCTAGCATCGCAAGGTTAAACATAATTCAAAATTAAATAGCATAAAAGAAGAAGAAGAAGAAGATGAAAAGAAAACTAAAACAATTATTCAACTCAAAATCTGACTGCCGAAGGGTTTACTAAACTTTCCCACTTCGGCCCATACATAAAATAAAAACTGAATAAAATAAAATAAAACATTAAAACATGGCCTTAGGCCCTAAACACATTTGGGTTCTAATTAATTTACAAGTCAAAATATCAAAATAAAATTCCAGCAAAAACACGTCATCTTGGGCTCCGTTTTCGACCATCTTCCCGTCTGAATTGGGCTTCAGTAGCTGAAATAGGGATTGTAGACCTATCTGTTAGCTGAAAAACGCAGCAAGAATGGAGTTAATCGGTCGTCAGTAGTGTGAGATATGGCCAAAATATGAAAGTAGTGTAAATTTGGAAAAATTTGACGAAAATCAATTAAACCCATTCAAAATCTAGAATTATGATTTGACCCAAAAGACCTTTATTTAATTAAAATAAATCCTAAAAATAACAACAAAGAGTAATAAATAAGTGTAATAAAATATGTGTTATCAGTATGCATAAGATATTATTGACTGATCCTAACAGTTTTT
This sequence comes from Gastrolobium bilobum, assembly GCF_033153095.1. Taxonomy (NCBI): domain Eukaryota; kingdom Viridiplantae; phylum Streptophyta; class Magnoliopsida; order Fabales; family Fabaceae; genus Gastrolobium; species Gastrolobium bilobum. The sequence continues at coordinate 62,209 of NW_026899217.1, forward strand.
CAGTAGAGCACTAAAAGAGATTAAATCCCATTATGAAAGAGGTGGTTAGAAAGGAAGTTATCAAGTGGTTAGACACAGGCATCATATATCCTATCTCAGACAGCAGTTGGAAAAGTCATGTCTAGTGTGTTCCCAAAAAGGGGGACATAACTGTAGAATTAAATGCAAGAAATGAACTGATCCCTGTCAGGAAAGTTACAGGATGAAGGATTTACCAGGACTATAGGAAGCTCAATAATGCCACCAGGAAACTTTGAATGAAGCTCAGGTGAACTACAAAGTCACTGAAAAAGAGCTACTGGCTGTAGTATATGCCTGCGAAAAGTTCAGGCCATACATTCTGGGATCCAAAGTCATTATTCACACTAACCATGCAGCTCTCAGATACCTATTTGCCAAGAAAGAAGCAAAACCACAGTTAATAAGATGGATCCTACTGTTGCAAGAATCCAATCTGGAGATCAAAGAAAGGAAAGGTTACGAAAACCAAATTGCAGATCACCTGTTCAGATTGGAACATATTGAAGTTGAACTACCTATCAAGGAGACGTTCCCCGACGAACAATTATTTGTTATCAATAATAAAGATGTTGACGTTCCTTGGTTTGCTGAACAGTTGAATATGGATGCCACTTTTTCAGGTGAAAATAGGCTTCTCCAACTCAATGAGTTGGATGAATTTAGACTACATGCCTATGAGAATGCCAAGCTTTATAAGGAAAAAATGAGGAGGTGGCATGATAGGCAGAATTTAGAGAGGAAGTTTGAAGTGGGACAACAAGTTTTACTTTTCAATTCTAGATTAAAACTCTTTCCTGGTAAATTGAAATCTAGATGGTCTGGCCCATTTAAGGTGACAAAAGTCTATTTGTTTAGAGCAGTAGATATTTTAAATGAACAAGATGGCAGCACATTCACTGTCAATGGTCAAAGGTTAAAACATTATTTGGGGGAGTCAATTGAAAAAACTCATATTTCCATCTGTCTTTGTGACCCTCTGTTGTCAAATTTAGCAAGTGTTCTAGTCAAACAAGTAATAAAATGATGAGTAAAGATCGTTTCCACGAGGAATTGTGTCAAGCACTGACTAACCAAATGTTGTTAAGTTGAATCAACCAAAAGATTATAAATTGCATTTATTTCTTGTCACCAGAAATTTAGTTTGAATAAAATTAAAGAATTGATAAACAGATAAAGTGTGAATATAATTTAAAGCAAGTAATCAGATGTCAATTTCTCTCAAGAATGAATTTATGGATGAATCAATTTCCATGATGAATATCTACTATGTGATGTTGATCAACCTTTTTCTTATCATCTCAAGATGTAATGTCTTACTACCCTGATAGACACATTAATCAGAAACCCCAATGTCTTGGTGATCCCTTTCTTAATACATGCATTAATCACTAAGGTCTTAAGACCACATCAGAATCCTAGCATCAATGTCTTGACTACTAGAACACTAATGATGAAGTTGTCAAAAATAGAGAAACAATGTAAACATGTCTGTTCTACACTATTTATCAACATGAAGAATTAATCAAGACAACTTCATACAATCACATAATAGATAAACAAAACATCTAATTAATCATTCATAAATTCAAACTTGAGTTCCATTGAATCAGACTACAAGGGACTTTACTCAGACATAATACAAAGAACAACAAGAGAAGAAATAACAAACTCCATTGTCATGATAGTGAGTCTTCAATCTCCAAGTATAATTACACAAGATATACTAACTAATACAAAACTACTCCTAAGAATTTGGAAAGTAAGAGAGAAAATTCAGATCATAGGATCTGATGTAAGAGAGAGATATGATGGATGATATATCAGAAACATGAAGGCCCTTGCCTTTTATAGTGTTATAAATTACAACTGAAAAATAACATGGGCGCTAAAACGTTCTACATGGGCGTTTTAGCGTCCATGTTTGACGGATGTCCAACTGCTTTCAACTAACTTGGGCGCTAAAACGTGAGCTGTTGAACGTTTTAGCGTCTATATCTGGTGAATGCTCAACTGCTTCCAACCAACTCCAACGCTAAAACGCTTGGCTTGGACATTTTAGCGTTCGAGACCAGAGTCTTTTTGTAGCAGCAGGGCGCTAAAACATTTGGTCAGGGAGTTTTAGCGCCTAAGATCAGCAACTTTCATCCTTAGTTTGCAGCAGCGCGCTAAAACGTTCTGTGTTGGACGTTTTAGCACTCGGCACCAGCAACTTTTGCCTTCAAATTGTAGCAACGCGCTAAAACGGAATGTGAGGACGTTTTAGCGCTCAACACTTAAGCATTCTCCCTTTCTCCAGAATCTTCTTCTTCTCTCTGCTGCTCCTTGAGCTTCATTTCCCTACAAAACAGTGTAGATTTTCAACAAAGCTTTTAGAACTTACACTTGAGGGCTTTCTAGGACATTAACATCTTTTTCATCCAATTTATCACACAAATTAATACAAATTCATGCTGAAAAACTTGATGAACTAGGGGTTTATCACCCTATCACCCATTAAACAAAGAAAGCAGTGAAAAGTCTAGCTTGACACTTTAAAATTAAGCATGGTTACCTTGTATTTTGTGATTATTTTTTGCTGAGTATCTTTTTTACATTTGATTTTTGATATTTTTTTGTCAATAGTCTGTTAAAAAAAAATTGCATCTTATACTGTTGCGAAATCGGCAAGTATACCGTTAGTTTCAAGTAATAAAAGGGATAAGTAAGATATCGTTCCCTCAAGGATTAATGCACCAAGTATTAATTTAACTATTCCCTTTTAAATTGAAAAAAAACTAAGTTTGATTGTGAAAATATTTGTTGATAGAGATTTAAAAACAGAAGTAATTAAAAGCATGCAAGAATTAATCAAGAATGTCAAAGAGATTATGAATAATTAAAATTGTAAAAGAAACTGCAGTCATGATATACTTCACCTCCGATCCTCCTTTACATTCCTAAATTGAATTCTATAACTAACTAATTTAGTAGCTCAAACAATTCATTATGTCCCTATTAAATAGTTGAACCCTAATGTCTTAGTGTTTTCAACCTTTTAACCCAATTAGAATCCTAATGTCCTAGTAATTCCTCTTGAATTAAGCATTAAGCAAATGAATCTAAAAGTCCGTAATCTATGTAAGCTTATGTCTAGGTCATGCACGGATTGTTATTCCACCCTTGTCTGAATTAAAACTACAATATGTCTAATGTGAGCTCTAACCCTCAAAACCCTATAATAGAGCGATCAATTCTATCAAGGATATGGAAGAATTAACACAGGTAGAATAAAGCTACATAAATTACATTAATTATAAAAACAATTTAAAACATATAAAGGATTCACATTGAATCCGTGAACCCAACTACAAAAAGAACTTAGCCAGACATATCTGACTTTAACAAATTAAAGTAATTAAAAGAATTCATAAAAGCGATAGAAAACAAGAAGAAGATGAAACGAAAGAATCAATGATCTTCAGTCTTCAACTTTGTTAGAATCCTGATCTTCAGCATGAGTCTCCAACAATTCTCTCAATTCTCTGATTCTCTCCAGCCAAAGATGTTTTTCCTTAGGGGTCTTAGTCTCTTTTTATAGACTTTGTGCCCATGTTTAGAAATCCTAATCAAATCTTTCCTTTACGATATCCTTCAGATACCATCTGATGCAGAGTTAAAACTATCACGTGCTTCCCGCGCTACTAGCGCCAGATTGGCGCTGATAGCGTGGGAATGTTGTCTGGAGGCAGTAGCTTCGCGCTACTAGCGCGAGTCTCAAGCTGATGGCCTGTGTGAACACCCAATTTTGTCCCAAATATTTAAAAATGACAAAAAAAAAATCTAAATTGTGAACCTTTATTTTCTTAAAATAAAATAAAAAAAGATTTTAAAAAAGAAAAATTAAATGAGAAAATATTGCTTTTTATAATTTGTAATTAGCTGTTATTAAAAAAGAAAGAAAACAAAGAGAAAACTAAGGTAACTAGATGCCAAATTCTGCACATGACAACGTACATGCAAAGTCCAATACATATTGAGGTAAGTAGACAAGAGGGTAAAACAAAAACAAAAAGAGAGTAATTGCAGTCCTTACTCTCTTAGCTATCTCAGGCATATCCTCCTTGTATAGCCCTTTCCCTTCAGACGGCTGCAGCTTGTTGAAAGTTTGCTGGAATTGGCATCTTTTTGTTGGATCATATGTGGTTTGAAGGAAGCTCTCAATAGCTGCAGCATCGAAAGGAACTTCCTTCCCTCTCACCCAACTCGTTCTGGTCTCCGCCACTGTCTCCTTATCAACATTTGCACAAAATTCTTTTGAAATTGTGCTGGAGCTGGATTCAGGGAAAAACACTAAAGTTTTCCATTTTCTCCTCTCAATAGTCTGCCATGCTGGGAAGTAATCAAAAAGGATCAGACTGATAGGCCTCTCGGGTATTATCTTCTTGGGCAGGAACCATTTTTCATACCGATCCTAGTGGGCAGCTGACAGGAACCTGGTGCTGTCAAAATCAGAAGAGGTCCTGGGCCTCTTAGTGCCAGATGCACTGCCTGTCTTCTTTCCAGTTCCCTTTGTGCTCTTGTTCACCTGTTTTCGCTGCACTCAGAAAAATACCAACCATAGAATGTGATTCAGTTAAGAAGATTTTATGATAATAGTTTAGACCAACACCAAAATTCCCAGATTTGTATCCTCACAATCATCATTATTTTGCTCTGTATGGTAGATGCATTAACATATGTGTCTATGGAAAGAATTAAATCTATTGCAATTTATCACACTCTAAGTCACCACAGAATCAGAATTAATTCAATGTGCATCTAAACAATAATTGTGCTAGCTATCCAACCAGAAGTATGATCCAAACTAGTTAATTCATCATGCTAGACTATGATTATCAGCACACCAACAAGCAATATCTATGATCGAATCTTATTCTAGAAACATATCAGAGAAGACCAAATGGCATAACAGGAAACATATGTGAAACACCCAGATTGAACTTGAATTTAACTCATATATGCAGCCAACACTAATGTAAGATGCTTGCAATATGATTATCACCCAATGCATATATGAAATCAACAGATGTTAAACCATCCATACTCTTCCTAATTAGTCATACCTATTTCTTCAGTCTATTAGGCATACAAGGTATGCAATTAATAATCAGCAGTATATGACAAAACAGAGCATTCCTTTTAAGCACAATCTGATGCAATCCAATTTCATAAGCACTCACCATACGTGTTCACAAAATGGAAATTGTAGCATATCCATGTAACATTTTCATAACACAGAGCTAATATTACCTATTTGCCTTAAACTTAATGTGTCTCCATGTATATATACTCATGCTTAACCACAGTAGATGATGATGGTATTTTATCTACTATAATCAGCCAATGAGTACCAACAGTATGAATGTATATATGCTCATGCCTAAATGGAGGTTGAAGTTGCTAGAGAATTATTGTTAAGGGATTTGGTTCAATTTCTATTTTTCAGACATTTTTATGGGTTCCATTACATGGTTCCGTGATATTGGAAGGAGTAGTGATGCAAATATATTAATGGTGGAAATGGGGTATAGGTGATGGTATCTTACTGTAACAGCCCGTTACGTATATGTATTGTTAACATTGATTAAGATATTAAATGCAGTTACAATCACAGCAGTTCATTTAAAAATACGAGTAAACTTTTTATTTTTCATTCCGTATGTAATTTAAAACAAACATAATACGTAATGATACAAACTATGATTGCAACTGAAAAATAAACGCAGATTTCATATAATACATGCTTAACTATCATACATTACTTATTTTAAGTTACTAAGAAGTTTTCATAAACCTACTTAGCATAAAACTCACTTTTTCCACTTTCCTAAATCTGCCTAAGCTTCTGTCTTTTCAATACTTGGCATGATCCACACATTATTAATTTTCCATCTGTTAGTATGTTAAAATAGACTTAATTATCTTTCCAACAAGTATGACATGCCTCAATTGGAGTTCTCTAGCTCCGGTTATCACTGTTTAAAGTTGGACAAGCAAAGTTGCTAGCCAACTCCAAACAGAGCATCAAACCTCCCTCACAATTTCTGCGATTCTGAATGATTTACTAAATCAAATTCTTTCAAATTTTTATATAGAGTACTAGACACCTTGAGATTTAATTTGATGTATCATAAGCCTAATTTGAGTGATAATTTAGGGAGAAATAAATTTTAGAAACAAGGGACCCGAACAACCCTTGTGCATGACCAGATTGGGCAGTCTATGTTCATTTTGTCCTATAGAATGCTATACAACTCTAAAAGGTACCAAATTTTAGAATAAAATAGCTAACAGCTCAACCTTCAAAAGCGCATATGGCACGTCCAAATTGGCCTTATTTGGTGGAAGATATCGACTCCCAAAGTTGGCCTAAAAACTGATCATTTCTTAGAAAATTCAACGACATCTTCTTTGTTTTATTAACTAATCCCACTTTACCAAAGTGTGTTCTAATTCCTCAAAATGTACCTAATTGACAAGGGTGACACACAAAGATCAAAAAACTTTGGTGCTCTTACAACCCACAACATCTTTACATTATTCCTTATTCCATTCATCAATCCATTAATTAAATCCATTTACAACTTATTACTCATTTCAATCACATAATTCCATTTCATGCATTTATTTCATTTGACAGTATAATCATAACCTATAATAGGCATATTTTCCTTCCATCACATACATGCTTCATAAATTACACAAGGTCCATAATTAGTTAAATTATAATTCTTCAACTATCAAATATAACTACAAATAAAACGCTCCAAATATAAGAATAATCATACAACATTAGACTTAGCCAAAATACAATGTGAACAATAAAAGCATGGTACATGTCACACATGCAATATAAAATATTCATGCTCTAAGTCTAGCCTATGCAAAATAATCCAAAATACAAAATGGCATGCTCTCCACATACTTAACTAGTGGGCCTCTTGCCCAAGACCCCTGCACCACTACAGCTACCTGAAACATAGCCCCATAGTGTGGGGTGAGATATACGAATATATCTCAGTAATCCAAAGGTTCTGGAGGATCACTCCGTCTCCCAATGGCTCACTCAGATGTAAAATAACAATAATGCACTATACACATATCATACAAATCATTCGGCCCAATGGCCTACGACATATGGCATACGACACACGGGCCCTCATCCAAGAATATGTTCCCGGAACATCATTCAAGGCGCCCCCAACTATAACTCCCGAGACATTCCTAAAGTGCTCCTCAATGGATAACAAATCTACGGCCCCAAGCCAACTGGAACTCCCTATGGAGGCCTCTCTAGTGGAAGTCTCCTACGGCACACGACAACTATCTACTGGCCAAAGATATGGTACAACTCTATATACGCAACAAACAACACATGTATGATCATGTTATAATTACATTATTGCATCAAACAACTTCCAATCACTACCCCAATGGGCACGGTGCAGCACACACGGGGATTAACCCCAGTACCAAAAAAATACCTTTTTGAAGCTCCCGAGCTAGGTAGCTTCAAACACAAGTTACTCCAAGCTTTACTTGTACAAGAAATGCCTACACACAAGGTCACTTCCACAATATTTAGTACCACAAAGACAACTCAAATGCTCATCTAATCAATCATGCATATAAGTGATTCAATCACTTACCAATATCATTTTGGTCAAGGACCAAAGGCATTCCAAGCTTCAATCTTCAAGGATCACATCCGTGGGAGGCAACCTACAATGATCACACATAGATCATCAATCCACTTGTCACATAAGTCATATTTCAAGACAATGAACTCCCCCTCCTCACATACAACCAATTCGGCCATGAAGGCCATTTTGACCAGTTTCATGTTGTTAATTTTATATAACCCTTCCAATGGTTTACTTGCCCAACCCTAACACTATATTAAGCTCACAATTGTATTTAATCATACTTAGCACAATTTTCTCCTCAATTACACTATATGGCCGAATCCATGACAACCAAGTAGCTAGGGATTTTTCTCACAAACTCTAAGCATCACACACTCATACAAGCCAATTATACTTGATTCAAATCATCACAAGTTCAATTATACAATTTTTGCATCATCTTTTCGTAATTTACCTAACTTGGCCGAATTGTACATAGCCAAATACCAAGGATTCCTAATTCATTTTTTCACACATCCAATGCACTACATATCATGTAATTAACTACTACAACTAGTTCACAACTCAATTTTTCAATCATACAATAATCCAATTTCACAAAATCTCAAGCTTATCCATCAAAAATCCACTAAGTTATCAACTTTTTCTCAATAATCTTTATGAGCCCAATCACTCTAATTCATCATTCTAAGACACGTTTATCTAATGCACAAATTCAATTTGAGGTCCCCAACTACATCAATCAATATACACGTAACTTTAGGTCTTGAAAATTGATCTCACAAATTAATCAACAATAGGTGGTGAAACTTACCAAGAATCAAAGCCCAAGACTCCTAAGAACAATACTCAAGTAATAGCTCAACCAACAAGCTCCAATGGTGGCCAAGACTTCGAATTTTTATGGGAATAGGTAGGGTTTTTCTCAAAATCTAGGGGTTTTCAAGAGCAATGGACGTGTGAGTTGGATTCATTGGGCAATTTTCTTAAAGATTCATGTAGATTTTGAGTTATTTTGATCAAGGATGATGAAGCACAAATTTGCTCATCCAAGGGAGAAGGTCGCGGGTTTGGGTGAGGGAAGAAAGGAAGAAGAGAGTGAATAGTGGCTTAAGACAAGTAGCTTGTTATGTTTTAAGTGGGGTGGGTCCCACTTGCCACCTCACTCATTTCAAAATATTTCAAATCAGCCACTTAACCCACTAATCTCCACTTAATTCATATACAATCCATAAAATTCACAATTTAATATTCATCAAAGTCCTTTAATTTCCTTTGAACAGATGAATCTGGAGTTTTCCGGTCATTCGTTAATATCACTGTTTTAGCCTGCTATGTGCACCGTTGGCACATTTCCCCAAAAAACCTAAATTTCATCAATAATCTTAATTCTTCTTCCTATGTACTGTTGCGTATCTAGCAAGTGTACTAGTCGTACAAGTAATAAAATGATGAGTAAAGATCGTTCCCACAGAGATTTGTATTCAAACACCAATGAATCATAGAAAACTAATTTGAATTAAACAAAGGTTTGTAAAAATCATGAATGTTTTGTCACCAGAAAATTAATTTGAAAGTAAATTAATTTAATACTAAAAATTTGAATTAAGATTTATAAAAACAAGTAGTCAGAAAACAACTTTCCTCAACAATAAACTCATGTAAACTGATCATATGATGAACTCTTTTTCCTGTGATGTTAATCAACCTTTTACTTATCCTCAAGATGTAATCCCTTACTACCCTGATAGATACATTAATCAGAAACCCCAATCCCTTGGTGATTCCTTTCTTAATATATGCATGAAATACTAAGGTCTTAAGATTACATCAGAACTATAGCATCAATTCCTTAAGTACTATAATCCTGGTGATGAGATTGTCAGATATAGGAGTAGTGTAAACATTCCTGTTCTACACTCTTCCCTTAGTAGAAAGAATTGAATCAGAAAATCTCATATCAACACATGAAAAACACTTCATCATATTAATCAAATATACATAAGAATATCATTGAGTTCCATTGAATTCAGACTACAATGACTCTACTCAGACATAACTAAAGAAGATAAAAGAGAAGAAAGATCAAACTCCATTTCCATGTAGTGAATCTTGAATCTCCAAGTGCAATTACAATAGAGAAACTAACTAATTCAAAGGCTAAGTCCTAAGAATTTTAGAGAGAAGTCAGATCAGAGAATCTGATGTAGGAGAGAGAGAGAGAGAGACTCTAGATATCCCAAATTGTGAAGGCCTTTGCCTTATATAGTTTTACAATTTAAAACAGAAATTTAATATGGGCGTTAAAACGTTCAGAATGAGCGTTTTAGCGTCCTTGCTTGACGGATGCCCAACTGCTTTCAACTAACTTGAACGCTAAAACGTTCATAAATTGCCGTTTTAGCGTTCATGCCTCGTGAATGCTCAACTGTCCTCAACTGACTCCAGCGCTAAAACACTTGGTTTGGACGTTTTAACGTTGGAGACCAGAGATTTTTTAACATCAGGGCGCTAAAACGTTCGTTGAAGGAAGTTTTAGCGCCCAAGACCAGCAACTTTTCGTCCTCAGAATGCAGCAGCGCGCTAAAACGTTCTGTGTGGACGTTTTAGCGCTCAGCAGCAGCAAGTTTTGGCCTCTTTCTGCAGCAGGGCGCTAAAATGTTCTGTGTGGACGTTTTAACGCTCAACACTTAGGCATTTTTCTCCTCTTCAAAATCTCCTTCCTTCTCCAATTGCCTTTTAGCTAGCTTTTCCTACAAGAACAATACAAATTCTCAATAAAGCTTCTTGAACTTGTAGTTGAGGAAATTCTAGGATATTAACCTCTTTTCCCATCATTTAATCACACAAATTGATATTAATTCATGCTGAAAAACTTGATGAACTAAGAGTTTATCACAATTCCCAGATTTGAATATTGCTGTCCTCAGCAATAACTTTTAAAAATAGAGAAGGATTGAGATTCTTTACACATGAAACTTATGAGGATGGATTTGAATTATGATAGATCAACCTTCATTGATACAATCTTACAACCAAGCAATCTATCATTTCCTATGACTTGCTCAACCTCATCACATGACTTTCAACAGATCAGTAAGATGAAATGCAGAGACTTTCAACACAAAACACCCCCTCACTAGAAATTTCTCAAAAATTGTGAGAATTTTAACACTCTTGCACACTAGTGTTTAAGGAGGTACGTATCACACAATCTTCACTGCACTCAAACTACCATAAGCTTGCCCATCTTCTCACTCTCCACAGTAAATGATCTATAAAGTAGATCAAAAGAGACTTTGGTGGTATGGCTTGGCTTGGAATATGATTCTGTATAGGAGGAGGGAAATATCTTGGCATGTGGTTTGGCTGAAGGTAAGATTTAATGTTGCAAAAAGGGTTCAGATTAGATGAATCAGAGTCAGATAAGAGGAGGATCACAATTGAATTTATCTATGTTCTCCTTAATCCTTCTCATTCCCTTCTTCTTTTTCATTCATTCATTACATCACCTTTTCTACAACTTTTCTTTTTCTTAAACTTTCTTCCTCCTTTTCTTCCAAACACTTTGTGTTTTTAACTCCCCTTTTTTTCTTGTTTCCTTTTCTTCCCCTTTTCTCAACCAAGCACTTTGTGCCTTTACTTTTCTTTTCCTTTTTCTTCCTCTTTTTCTCCAAATTTCCAACACTTTGTGTTTTTATACATTGCAGGAACACCTTTTCTCCAAACAGAACTTTCATCCATTACCCCTTTTCTGAACATGTAATCTGAAAACTGGAATAGATGTAGGCTCTTGATTTGATCAACAACAAATTAGGCTCAAGGTTTTCATGCAATGGAAACATTTGGTTCAAAAGGGAAATGTCTCAATCAAATCTACCTTACAAATCATGAACCATTTCAAACAAGAAACAGGGCATGTTCTAGAGTTACTCATGTCGTGAAGTGCTCTCTGAACAAAAATTTCTGTATAGGCTCAATTCTTCACAGTTCAGAGTGCATGCTTGACTACCTCTATATACATCAAACTGATCTCTCTACTTTTCACATAGAATGAGTCATGCAATCATGTCATTTAAGAACACATGCAAAGATTCAGGATTGTATCCTAAACTTTGATCAATCATGTAAAACTTTGATTATCCTATCCTCATGAAATTTCACATCACTCAAAATCCAACTTCTATACATACACAACTACACTACCTAACTACATCACACAAGAAACTAAAAAAGAAAAGATTGAGATGTTTCCCTATTTGTGGCTCATCAACTGTGTGTCATCATCAAACTGTGTGATATCTCCATGAAATTTTGCATGTCATTCATTCACACCCCATTCCCAGATTTAAACGTTGCTGTCCCCAGTAACTAATTTAAATCTAAAATAGTAGTTGATCATGTTTGAAACACATTCACATATAATCAAATAGCATCAGTACTATTTCAAAATGTGCATCATTCAAAACAGAGAACTACAATGTACTTAACCAATTCACAAAATTAAAACCAATATGAAAATGTAACTAAATAACCCAAAATAAAAGCAGAAAACAGAAAATCTAATCAGTCGACTCCTCATCATAAAATAGCAAATCTGATCCTGGGTCGGCAGTAGGTAAGGGGTTGTATTCAGCATCAGTATCCCTATCCTCATCTATAGTAGCATCCCTGTCCTCATCCATAGCAGCAGTATCACCAGCAATCGGGTCATCATCAGCAGTGGCATCAGTAGCAGACTGGGCAGAAGTAGCAGCAGCAGAAGGCTGGGTATGAGGTGCAGCATCAGTAGTCACACCCATAGTAGCCAAAGTGTCATAGTAGGTGCGGACATCTGTCTCAAATGCGTCCTCCTCCTCAGAATATGGATAAATAGGAGGCTGGAAGACAGCTGACTCCAAACCCTGGGCCTCACAGATAGCAGTCAGCATCTTTATCATATGAGTCTGGAATGAATGCTGACTCGCCTGCATGAACTTAAGACGACGGCGTAAATGACCCAATCTAATGTCATTATTTACCAGCCACTGCTCCCCAGATCGAAGCCTTTGTTCAAGCTCAGAATCCTCCTCAGTCATGGACTTCCTGCCAGGTTGCAATCCAGAGGGTCCTTTTCCTCCAATTTTCAACTGCTGTCTGATCATCTTTGCATCAATTGTAGGATGCAATTTGATTGGCACCCCATTATCAGTAACATCTACTCCAGCTTTCTGGCATAGAAGCTGGATCAGTGAGCAGTGACCCAAAGTAGAAGTGCTGCTATCAGAATGAGCCATATCATATATACTGTCCTGGAGTAGAATGGGTAGCTCCACCTTCCCTTTAGTCATGATTGTATGGATCAAAACAACTCTCATCAATATTACTTCCGCCTGGTTGGAAGATGGCATGACATTGGAAACCACAAAATGGAACCAGATTCGGGCCTCACCATTTAGATGCCTCAACCACATCAATTTAGGATTGACCTTATCTTTGGTCGTCTCCCAAGTTTCACCAGGCTTGGCTATGGTTTGCAGAATAGGCTCAGCTGCCCCCATCTTGGTCCAAGTGTCAAATGCTGGATCCTGGCGCCTAGGTGGTATTTCAATCTTCTCCCAGTTCCTCTTAAAATCACAGCTGGCTTGGTCAATATAATCACAGTGCCTGATCTTCAGCAGCTTTTGTATGGTATGGGCGCCATATTTCACTTTCTTGCCCTTCACCCAGTTGGTGAAAGTCCTCTTACCACCTTGATCCCCGTTATATGCATTAGAAAAGAATTCCTTTGCTATATTAGGGCTACTGTCCACCAGGATTTGACCAAAAGTAACCCAGTCCCTTTTTTCCAACTGGGACTGGAACTCAGGGTATTCATCCTTCTCCAGAATGAACTTCCTCTCCCTCACGAATGGTCTGGAAGAAGTTTTAGTAGTGTAACGAGCCTCATGCTCAACACTCCTCTAAAAATGTGCATCATAAGTAGGAGGTGGAGGTGTAGATGCAGAAGCTTGAGGTTCCCTGGACCTCTTCTTTCCAGTCTTCTTTATTGGAGGAGCAGACATTGTCCTGAAGATCAAAAGAAATAGTCAGTATCACATTTGAATTAATGGATCCAATTCCCAGATTTAGAATGGAATTAGTAGTGCAATTGGATCCAAAACATTGAAACAAACACCCCACAATGCCCATGATTAGTCCTTTGTAAATATGCATGTATCAGAGCCTGGGCGCTAAAACGTTCACATTGAGCGTTTTAGCGTTCTGGCAGTAAACGTGTAAGAAATTAACCAAGCGCTAAAACGTTGGGTTACCAGCGTTTTAGCGTCCTGGCTTTTCTGGGTCAGGCAATATCACAAACACCTTGTGTGCGTGGGTGCAGCTGCATATGTGTAAAACATTTTAGGGAGGCGTCTTTGCCCCCAAAAAAATTGAAGAACAGCATACACCACATACATGAATAAACATTTACTAAAATGAACATGTAATTACAAATGTATGTCATGAATTCACATGTAGAACCCTAAACAACATGAACTTGTTACAAAAATTATTCAAACGGAGGGAAAGAAGAATATAAATACATACCTTGTTATGGTGATGAGGAAATGAAGGAGTGAATAGAGAACTGAGATGTAAATTAGTTCTCGAGTTGGAGAGGAGAAGAAGAA